>NC_080671.1:442723533-443006299 GCF_030247195.1 Topomyia yanbarensis
AGTGCTTTGAGCTACGTGGAAATAGGGGAGCCCGCGAGCGCACCAGGGTGACCTCGGTCGCCAGATGGCAGCGTGAGTGGGACAACTCCTCGAAAGGTAGGTGGACCCACCGGCTGATACCTAGCATAACGAGCTGGGTGGGAAGACCCCATGGGGAAGTTCACTTCCACCTGACACAATTCCTGTCAGGCCATGGCTGTTTCCGTCAGTACCTCCACAGGTTCGGGCACGCGGAGGTCCCAGTCTGCCCGGACTGCCCAGGTGTAGACGAAACTGCCGAACACATACTGTTCGTATGTCATCGGTTCGACGTCGAAAGAAGAGCAATGCTTGACGTCTGTGGCTGGGACACAACCCCGGATACCCTTATTCAGCGGATGTGTCAAACGGTGGAGAAGTGGAACGCAGTCTCGGCTGCTACCATCCAGATTGCCAGTAGGCTACAGGTAATCTGGCGAACCGAGCAACAGACGACGGGCACGGCTAACTAGTGATTGGTTAGCTGGAGCGAAAAAGGCCAAGCGCAAAATAAGAGAGTGAATGGTCTGTTCATGTTGAGGCAGGTTTTGTGCAGCGACTGGCAACCGCGTAAGGGGTAAACCCAGCCACCCCGAAGCAAGACAGAAGAGTGAGTGTATAGGCGTATAAGTGGACTGCCTCATGCCAAGACGGGAGGGTCGTAGCGTAGTATGTTGGGACTTAGCTATCGATGCCTCATGGCGTGGCAGAGGAGTGAAAGGGTGAGCATCCAAGTCAGTCTCACACGGCATGTTAAGGGTGAGCACAAAAGTCAGCCTCACATGGCATGGTAGCGGCAAGCACAAAAGTCAGCCTAGCAAGGAATGAAAAAGTTGAGCACCCAAGTCAGCCTCACATGGTATGGGTGGGGCGAGCACAAATGTAAGCCTAGCAAGGAATGAGTAAGGTGAGCACACAAGTCAGCCTCGCAAGGAACGAAAAAGGTGAGCACAAAAGTCAGCCTCATGTGGGAGTGTTTGAGAGTGAATCAAAGTGCGATTGAGAGAGCATCCAAGTAAGCCTCATACAGGATGTATGAACGCGTGAGTGAGAGTGAATGAGTACATTTAGTACAGCCATCCCCCCAGAAGTAATACCGAGAGGTAGTTCCTGGGAGGAATGATGGCGGAGCCCAATGGAGTTTAGTCGGTATTAATGGCTGGTCACCATTCGAGTCCGACACGCCCCCAGTGCACCCCGTGCGGTAGATTGGACCCTACCAATAGCACGTGTACTGGGCTAGGACATATAGGTCTTCTCCATCGTAAAAAAAAACACACACATACACACACATACATACACACACACATACAGACTTTTTCCGATCTCGACGAACTGAGTCGAATCGGATATGACACTCGGCCCTCCGGGCCGGGATTAGGTTGACGTTTTTCAGAGTGATTGCATAACCTTTCTACATGAGAAAGGCAAAAATCAAATGAATATGCCAAAAAAATGTAAATAAATAAATAATACGACCGCGGAACAATATTGTGGAAGAAACCTCACCACTGTTCTACGAAAATCCTCAATTTTAGTAGAAGCACCCCACACAGTAAAAAATAAATTCCAAAACAGGAAAATGTTGTTTTCAGTGTGTTTTGCGCTGTGCGCCAAATGTAAGATGGAGTTTGCCCACTACTCGGGTTCTTGTTTGCCCGGCGTGCCCTTCTTTTCAGGGTGGCCTAGGTGCTTCTACAGAATTTCGGATTTTCGTTTCACAACAAAAGTAAACAAACAAATAAAATTTAATTTTACCGTTTATTCTTCTACCACTCTCCACTGCTGGTCGTTTCCGTCCGTTGCTGCTAACGTTGGCGGGAAGGCGGACGGTTTCCTCCGACAGGCAGGCCGGGACAACAACGGCCGCGTACTTGTCCGGGTTCCGTTGGCTGCTCCGGCAGAGGTCCTTGGCGTTTAGCCAGGAAGGTGAGCTTGGCTCCTTTGTTGGAACCTCCCTAGCGACGCTGGCGACGAATCGCCGGATCGTCTACTCGCCGTAAACGATCCCGGAAGTTACCGCAGTAAACTTCCCAGGGGGAACCTTTGTCCGCCCTGCTGCTGTTTAACAAAAATTATCTAACCTAGCTGCACGAACAAAACCGTTCACATACGCGAAAATGAACAAAATTTACAAGAACAAGTGAACGGTACTGAACAGCGGTGAGCATACTACGGAGTGTATACCCAATAAATGGTATATTTCCACCCAGTGCTAAATTGTTATCATAACGGGTAACAGTTAATACTCACCAATCCAGTACAGGTCCCGGCTCCTTCCGTTACCTACCGGTAATACTATTTGGAAAGGGGATGCAGATAAGGTGTCACGCATTCTTAGACGATGGATCAGAGTTGACGCTCATCGATCAGCAACTTGCCGAAGATCTGAAGCTGTCTGTCGCGTTCGCATTCGGACATGAAATATTTTTCGTCTGAGCTCATTTTCACAAAAACTTTTCAGCTCGACATCCGTTCGACACTTTAACGCAATTTTGGTTTACGTATAACGCATATGACCATCGCTTCCAGTCGCGTTCACTCTGGCTATCATGTCGTGTTGGAAATCGCGCGCAGTTCACATCGCATCGCATCGCGTCGCGTTACGCATCGCGCCCACTCTGGCTTCACCCAAACGGGAGATACTTCGGACGATCATCTTGGTCTCATTGATCACTTCTGGGTTCTACTGAAAATCTTGCTTCAAGAGGTGTGGCGCTATCCCCACGATTCTGTACGAGGGAGGGCGTGACTGGCTGCGTCTGCTGCCAGAGTTGGAGAACCTGCGTATCCCGAGATATCACCGGCAGTTTACAACGTCCACAGAAGCTGATGTAATGCAATTGCACATTTTTGTCGATGCCAGTGAAAGTTTCATGGCAGCGGTAGTGTTTCTGCGATTTGCGGATATTGACCAGATTCAGTGCTCTTTGGTTACAGCCAAGACGTTAAAATACACATCTATTCCACGTTTGGAACTGCAGGCTGCGGTTCTTGGATGCTGACTGGCAGCAAACGTTACAAGAAGCCTTAAAATGAAGATCTCCTAAAGAACGTTCTGGACAGACTCGCGAAATGTTCTTTGCTGGTTGCGAGCCCATCATAAACGGTATAGTGCCTTCGTCGGATCGAGAGTTAGCGAAATTTGGGAGTCCACGGATCGTCAAATGGAGATGGGCTCCAACACGATACAATGGGGCTGATGACGGGACCAGATGGCCGAGCATCCTGATTTATCCTCGGAAAGCAGGTGATTCAAAAGTTCCGCATTCCTGAGGCAGGCAGAAGAGGAGTGGCCCATGCTTCCACAAAAATCTCTTTACACGGATGAAGAATTGAGACCTAGTTTGCTATTGCATTTTCGAAATGTACCTGCACCGGAAATACGAGTTGTAGGCTCTATGATAAGATATCTACCCCCGGTCAGGAAAAGGGTACTCCTCGATGGTTTCAATGGTGATTTGGGAAGGTGGGACGAATTCTGGGAGACCAACGGAGTCCCGCAAGGATCAGTGCTTACAATAATGCTAATCCTTGTTAGAATGAACTCAAGACTCGCTTAACTACCCAAAGGAGTCTACGTGTTCGTCTACATGGGCGACATCATCTTAGTTGCCTTGGAAAAAACGATCCGCTCTGTACAAGTTTCCTTCAACCTGCTACCAAGCACACCTGCCGAATCCGCCTGTGTCGAGGCGGGAAACAGCATTCAGGAGAGTTCTCGGATTCTTAGAAAAAACATCGGCTGGCGAGTTCTATTTTAATACGAATTGGGGAGCTAAATGGCGAAACAAAATATCGAAAACAAGCATCGGGATCGGTGTAAACCCACCGCCGAGGAATTCACAGTAGGGTGGAATGCTAATCGGCTGGGAGCTGATTGGCTCGCGAAACAGACATCGATATGGAGAGAAATTCCGCCGTCGAGGAACTCTCAGTCAGAGTAGAGTGAGTTCACAACCGTGGACTATCCGAGTAGATCGTGATAAGGCTGGGAGCTGAATTGCCTCACGGAAACAGGAGCTAAATGGCTCATGAAATGAGCAGCTGAACTGAGACGAGAGAGAGCTAAATGGCGACATAATAGATGGAGACGAAAAGCAAGAGAAGAGCCAAATGGCTCAAAGGTTGTGACATTTTATGGATCGAATGAGGCTCCGAGATAGCGGTGGAAAACTCGTAAGGCGATAGAAAGAGGTGCGACGAAAGCACAATGAGTAATATCAAGTAATCTTTTCTTATAATCTTCCTAGTCCCATCTATTATGTTTCTACCAGTTAATGAAATGTAAGGACTGCCGTGCGGATATCTTCACCACAATAAAAAGCTACACAAGAATGCAGTGCAACTCTTTAGCCAAATTTGACAGCTTTCATATCGTCATTTCCCTCCGCTGCCTGCATTAATCCCAACAGCTTTGTTTTAATCAAAGCACCAAACTTGATCCCGTCAACCCGGTACCAGCAAATGTACCGTAGCCCATTGTTCGGAACCACCACCACGGGCATCTTTCCCCCCTTCTATTTTGGCAGAGTTCTGTTGCCAAAGTGCACTCCCGAGGATAGTTTTTCTACTTTTAGTTTTCTAATTCACCAGAACAAAACGGTGGCGGATGGTGTTTTCCTGACAAAGCCCAACTAGTTTCTGCCTCGCACTTTCCTCGGATCAAGTCCCGTAGGTTGAAAGTAATTTAACTTTTCAGTTTCCAGCAGTTTTTTTCTCTCTTGTTTCTTCTCCCGGCCCCCTGTTCAGCAGGTCCCACGTGAATGAATGTGTTTTTCTGTTGTTTTGTTTCATTGCAAGCCTTTGCTAATACCCCCAGAGTTACACGATGGTGAATAAATACAACAAAAGAAGTCACCGACAATGGGGAACGCGGTCGGTCGGTAGGTACGGTTGGGTTTTGGAACGGCGCACAGTAGGCGACGACGATTATCCTCCCGGGGATGCATACGAAGATATTGTTTCCATTTCTGCTTTTCTGATGCTGGTTGCTTTGACTAGATCCGTTTGGTGGTTGGTTCATGGGGTGGTCGGTTTGGCGACGTGTGTCATCGTTTTCCACAAACAGAACCACTCGGGCTTGTGCAGAATCAGGAGAAAAAATCTGAGCTTAATCTAGGTTAGGTATGCCGTTTTTGACTTTTGCACAAACCCTAGCCATAAACTGATACGATGATGACAATTACAATCAAAGTAGGCTGGTGTTGATTGAGGAAGGGGGCAACCCTTTGTTGTTTGTTTTGCAGTGCACACATGTGGGTAAAAGGGTTTTTTTTTATATTTTGCTGCGTGTAATGCTTGCCTGTTCCTTTTGTTTCTGGTTATTGTTTTGTGCCATCGTCAGTGTCCCTTCCCCGCCCTGCGGGTTTATGATTTATGAAATGGATTGTGACAATGCAATACGGCTAATTAAGAATGAATGTTTCCATTTTCTGAAACAAAATCCCTGTCATCGTAATTATAGGTGAGTGGTTCAAAGAATTTTTTTTCTGGTTAGTTACGGGGATTGTGATACAGGAAATCTGATCCGCACTTGTAGTCTATTGAAAGTGGCAATCTATTATCGTTCTTTGCAGTAAAATTTTTAGAAAAATAGTTTATCTTTGAAAAGTTTAGAAATAAAATATTCACAAAACCATGATCCGATGGCAATCACGGCGATTTCAAAAACTGAAATTAGCATTCCCGAAACGACGTTTCAACCGGCGTACGTCTGCACCAATTTGTTCCATTCGGCGGGGAAGTTTCGCTGCAGGTGGGCCAAAGTTTTCTTGATCTGGGTCACCTCGGTCGGTGTACACTGGGGACAGGCGCCACGGAGGACAAACGGAGCCAGACCTGGAAGCAGATAATAGAAGAGAAAAGTTTGCACTGATTAAATCGGTATAAAATGTAAAAAAAAGTTTGAAGGGACAACCGGGAGAAGAAGTCAAAAGTCAGCTCACTTTCTGTTCTCTGTCCGAGACGGTCACGCAATCTTTCGTTGCAGAAACTAATGTAAAAAAGTTTAGGAGTTGAATGGAAAAAAGGTTTTCAGTAAAAAAAGTTGGAATTCATGATTCAACATTTAAAATTGTGCAGTTAAAAGTGCGAGTTAAAAAGAGGAAAGTGAAAAGGAAAAGATCAAAATGAAAAGTGATGAATGAAGAATGTGGCAGGAAAGTAAAGGTAAATAAGCGATAAGAGATAAAGAAGAAAGGAAAGATGAAAAAGGAAAAAAGTCGAAAGGCGAAAAAGATAAACGGACAAAAGAAAAAAGGACAAAAGGAGCAAAAGGACAAAACACGAAGATGGACAATATATGAAAAAGGATGAAAAGGACAAAATGAGATAAAGCATAAATGGAAGAAAATGACGAAAAGAGAAAAAGTAGGAAGATAGAAAGACGAGTAGAAAAAAGATAAAAAGAGAAAAGAGGTAAAATCCGAAAAAAGACAAAGAGGAAAAGGACAAAAGGAGAAAATACAAAGAAGAAAAAGGAGTAGAAAAAAGACAAAAGGAGAAAATAATGAAAGAAGAAAATGAATGAAAGAAGAAAAGGACAAAAGGAGAAAAGGAATGAAAGAAGAAAAGAAATGAAAGAAGAAAATGAATGAAAGAAGAAAAGGACAAAAGGAGAAAAGGAATGAAAGAAGAAAAGAAATGAAAGAAGAAAAGGAATGAAAGAAGAAAAGGAATGAAAGAAGAAAAGGACAAAAGGAGAAAAGGAATGAAAGAAGAAAAGAAATGAAAGAAGAAAAGAAATGAAAGAAGAAAAGAAATGAAAGAAGAAAAGGAATGAAAGAAGAAAAGGAATGAAAGAAGAAAAGGAATGAAAGAAGAAAAGGAATGAAAGAAGAAAAGAACAAAAGGACAAAAGGACAAAAGAAAAGGAAATTGGAAATTGGAAGTTGAAATTTGAAAGTTGAAAGTTGAAAGTTGAAAGTTGAAAGTTGAAAGTTGAAAGTTGAAAGTTGAAAGTTGAAAGTTGAAAGTTGAAAGTTGAAAGTTGAAAGTTGAAAGTTGAAAGTTGAAAGTTGAAAGTTGAAAGTTGAAAGTTGAAAGTTGAAAGTTGAAAGTTGAAAGTTGAAAGTTGAAAGTTGAAAGTTGAAAGTTGAAAGTTGAAAGTTGAAAGTTGAAAGTTGAAAGTTGAAAGTTGAAAGTTGAAAGTTGAAAGTTGAAAGTTGAAAGTTGAAAGTTGAAAGTTGAAAGTTGAAAGTTGAAAGTTGAAAGTTGAAAGTTGAAAGTTGAAAGTTGAAAGTTGAAAGTTGAAAGTTGAAAGTTGAAAGTTGAAAGTTGAAAGTTGAAAGTTGAAAGTTGAAAGTTGAAAGTTGAAAGTTGAAAGTTGAAAGTTGAAAGTTGAAAGTTGAAAGTTGAAAGTTGAAAGTTGAAAGTTGAAAGTTGAAAGTTGAAAGTTGAAAGTTGAAAGTTGAAAGTTGAAAGTTGAAAGTTGAAAGTTGAAAGTTGAAAGTTGAAAGTTGAAAGTTGAAAGTTGAAAGTTGAAAGTTGAAAGTTGAAAGTTGAAAGTTGAAAGTTGAAAGTTGAAAGTTGAAAGTTGAAAGTTGAAAGTTGAAAGTTGAAAGTTGAAAGTTGAAAGTTGAAAGTTGAAAGTTGAAAGTTGAAAGTTGAAAGTTGAAAGTTGAAAGTTGAAAGTTGAAAGTTGAAAGTTGAAAGTTGAAAGTTGAAAGTTGAAAGTTGAAAGTTGAAAGTTGAAAGTTGAAAGTTGAAAGTTGAAAGTTGAAAGTTGAAAGTTGAAAGTTGAAAGTTGAAAGTTGAAAGTTGAAAGTTGAAAGTTGAAAGTTGAAAGTTGAAAGTTGAAAGTTGAAAGTTGAAAGTTGAAAGTTGAAAGTTGAAAGTTGAAAGTTGAAAGTTGAAAGTTGAAAGTTGAAAGTTGAAAGTTGAAAGTTGAAAGTTGAAAGTTGAAAGTTGACAGTTGAAAGTTGAAAGTTGAAAGTTGAAAGTTGATAGTTGAAAGTTGAAAGTTGAATTGGAAATTGGAAATTGGAAATTGGAAATTGGAAATTGGAAATTGGAAATTGGAAATTGGAAATTGGAAATTGGAAATTGGAAATTGGAAATTGGAAATTGGAAATTGGAAATTGGAAATTGGAAATTGGAAATTGGAAATTGGAAATTGGAAATTGGAAATTGGAAATCGGAAATCGAAAATCGAAAATCGAAAATCGAAAATCGAAAATCGAAAATCGAAAATCGAAAATCGAAAATCGAAAATCGAAAATCGAAAATCGAAAATCGAAAATCGAAAATCGAAAATCGAAATCGAAAATCGAAAATCGAAAATCGAAAATCGAAAATCGAAAATCGAAAATCGAAAATCGAAAATCGAAAATCGAAAATCGAAAATCGAAAATCGAAAATCGAAAATCGAAAATCGAAAATCGAAAATCGAAAATCGAAAATCGAAAATCGAAAATCGAAAATCGAAAATCGAAAATCGAAAATCGAAAATCGAAAATCGAAAATCGAAAATCGAAAATCGAAAATCGAAAATCGAAAATCGAAAATCGAAAATCGAAAATCGAAAATCGAAAATCGAAAATCGAAAATCGAAAATCGAAAATCGAAAATCGAAAATCGAAAATCGAAAATCGAAAATCGAAAATCGAAAATCGAAAATCGAAAATCGAAAATCGAAAATCGAAAATCGAAAATCGAAAATCGAAAATCGAAAATCGAAAATCGAAAATCGAAAATCGAAAATCGAAAATCGAAAATCGAAAATCGAAATCGAAAATCGAAAATCGAAAATCGAAAATCGAAAATCGAAAATCGAAAATCGAAAATCGAAAATCGAAAATCGAAAATCGAAAATCGAAAATCGAAAATCGAAAATCGAAAATCGAAAATCGAAAATCGAAAATCGAAAATCGAAAATCGAAAATCGAAAATCGAAAATCGAAAATCGAAAATCGAAAATCGAAAATCGAAAATCGAAAATCGAAAATCGAAAATCGAAAATCGAAAATCGAAAATCGAAAATCGAAAATCGAAAATCGAAAATCGAAAATCGAAAATCGAAAATCGAAAATCGAAAATCGAAAATCGAAAATCGAAAATCGAAAATCGAAAATCGAAAATCGAAAATCGAAAATCGAAAATCGAAAATCGAAAATCGAAAATCGAAAATCGAAAATCGAAAATCGAAAATCGAAAATCGAAAATCGAAAATCGAAAATCGAAAATCGAAAATCGAAATCGAAAATCGAAAATCGAAAATCGAAAATCGAAAATCGAAAATCGAAAATCGAAAATCGAAAATCGAAAATCGAAAATCGAAAATCGAAAATCGAAAATCGAAAATCGAAAATCGAAAATCGAAAATCGAAAATCGAAAATCGAAAATCGAAAATCGAAAATCGAAAATCGAAAATCGAAAATCGAAAATCGAAAATCGAAAATCGAAAATCGAAAATCGAAAATCGAAAATCGAAAATCGAAAATCGAAAATCGAAAATCGAAAATCGAAAATCGAAAATCGAAAATCGAAAATCGAAAATCGAAAATCGAAAATCGAAAATCGAAAATCGAAAATCGAAAATCGAAAATCGAAAATCGAAAATCGAAAATCGAAAATCGAAAATCGAAAATCGAAAATCGAAAATCGAAAATCGAAAATCGAAAATCGAAAATCGAAAATCGAAAATCGAAAATCGAAAATCGAAAATCGAAAATCGAAAATCGAAAATCGAAAATCGAAAATCGAAAATCGAAAATCGAAAATCGAAAATCGAAAATCGAAAATCGAAAATCGAAAATCGAAAATCGAAAATCGAAAATCGAAAATCGAAAATCGAAAATCGAAAATCGAAAATCGAAAATCGAAAATCGAAAATCGAAAATCGAAAATCGAAAATCGAAAATCGAAAATCGAAAATCGAAAATCGAAAATCGAAAATCGAAAATCGAAAATCGAAAATCGAAAATCGAAAATCGAAAATCGAAAATCGAAAATCGAAAATCGAAAATCGAAAATCGAAAATCGAAAATCGAAAATCGAAAATCGAAAATCGAAAATCGAAAATCGAAAATCGAAAATCGAAAATCGAAAATCGAAAATCGAAAATCGAAAATCGAAAATCGAAAATCGAAAATCGAAAATCGAAAATCGAAAATCGAAAATCGAAAATCGAAAATCGAAAATCGAAAATCGAAAATCGAAAATCGAAAATCGAAAATCGAAAATCGAAAATCGAAAATCGAAAATCGAAAATCGAAAATCGAAAATCGAAAATCGAAAATCGAAAATCGAAAATCGAAAATCGAAAATCGAAAATCGAAAATCGAAAATCGAAAATCGAAAATCGAAAATCGAAAATCGAAAATCGAAAATCGAAAATCGAAAATCGAAAATCGAAAATCGAAAATCGAAAATCGAAAATCGAAAATCGAAAATCGAAAATCGAAAATCGAAAATCGAAAATCGAAAATCGAAAATCGAAAATCGAAAATCGAAAATCGAAAATCGAAAATCGAAAATCGAAAATCGAAAATCGAAAATCGAAAATCGAAAATCGAAAATCGAAAATCGAAAATCGAAAATCGAAAATCGAAAATCGAAAATCGAAAATCGAAAATCGAAAATCGAAAATCGAAAATCGAAAATCGAAAATCGAAAATCGAAAATCGAAAATCGAAAATCGAAAATCGAAAATCGAAAATCGAAAATCGAAAATCGAAAATCGAAAATCGAAAATCGAAAATCGAAAATCGAAAATCGAAAATCGAAAATCGAAAATCGAAAATCGAAAATCGAAAATCGAAAATCGAAAATCGAAAATCGAAAATCGAAAATCGAAAATCGAAAATCGAAAATCGAAAATCGAAAATCGAAAATCGAAAATCGAAAATCGAAAATCGAAAATCGAAAATCGAAAATCGAAAATCGAAAATCGAAAATCGAAAATCGAAAATCGAAATCGAAAATCGAAAATCGAAAATCGAAAATCGAAAATCGAAAATCGAAAATCGAAAATCGAAAATCGAAAATCGAAAATCGAAAATCGAAAATCGAAAATCGAAAATCGAAAATCGAAAATCGAAAATCGAAAATCGAAAATCGAAAATCGAAAATCGAAAATCGAAAATCGAAAATCGAAATCGAAAATCGAAAATCGAAAATCGAAATCGAACATCGAACATCGAACATCGAACATCGAACATCGAACATCGAACATCGAACATCGAACATCGAACATCGAACATCGAACATCGAACATCGAACATCGAACATCGAACATCGAACATCGAACATCGAAAATCGAAAATCGAAAATCGAAAATCGAAAATCGAAAATCGAAAATCGAAAATCGAAAATCGAAAATCGAAAATCGAAAATCGAAAATCGAAAATCGAAAATCGAAAATCGAAAATCGAAAATCGAAAATCGAAAATCGAAAATCGAAAATCGAAAATCGAAATCGAAAATCGAAAATCGAAAATCGAAAATCGAAAATCGAAAATCGAAAATCGAAAATCGAAAATCGAAAATCGAAATCGAAAATCGAAAATCGAAAATCGAAAATCGAAAATCGAAAATCGAAAATCGAAAATCGAAAATCGAAAATCGAAAATCGAAAATCGAAAATCGAAAATCGAAAATCGAAAATCGAAAATCGAAAATCGAAAATCGAAAATCGAAAATCGAAAATCGAAAATCGAAAATCGAAAATCGAAAATCGAAAATCGAAAATCGAAAATCGAAAATCGAAAATCGAAAATCGAAATCGAAAATCGAAAATCGAAAATCGAAAATCGAAAATCGAAAATCGAAAATCGAAAATCGAAAATCGAAAATCGAAAATCGAAAATCGAAAATCGAAAATCGAAAATCGAAAATCGAAAATCGAAAATCGAAAATCGAAAATCGAAAATCGAAATCGAAAATCGAAAATCGAAAATCGAAAATCGAAAATCGAAAATCGAAAATCGAAAATCGAAAATCGAAAATCGAAAATCGAAAATCGAAAATCGAAAATCGAAAATCGAAAATCGAAAATCGAAAATCGAAAATCGAAAATCGAAAATCGAAAATCGAAAATCGAAAATCGAAAATCGAAAATCGAAAATCGAAAATCGAAAATCGAAAATCGAAAATCGAAAATCGAAAATCGAAATCGAAAATCGAAAATCGAAAATCGAAAATCGAAAATCGAAAATCGAAAATCGAAAATCGAAAATCGAAAATCGAAAATCGAAAATCGAAAATCGAAAATCGAAAATCGAAAATCGAAAATCGAAAATCGAAAATCGAAAATCGAAAATCGAAAATCGAAAATCGAAAATCGAAAATCGAAAATCGAAAATCGAAAATCGAAAATCGAAAATCGAAAATCGAAAATCGAAAATCGAAAATCGAAAATCGAAAATCGAAAATCGAAAATCGAAAATCGAAAATCGAAAATCGAAAATCGAAAATCGAAAGAAATCGAAAATCGAAAATCGAAAATCGAAAATCGAAAATCGAAAATCGAAATCGAAAATCGAAAATCGAAAATCGAAAATCGAAAATCGAAAATCGAAAATCGAAAATCGAAAATCGAAAATCGAAAATCGAAAATCGAAAATCGAAAATCGAAATCGAAAATCGAAAATCGAAAATCGAAAATCGAAAATCGAAAATCGAAAATCGAAAATCGAAATCGAAAATCGAAAATCGAAAATCGAAAATCGAAAATCGAAAATCGAAAATCGAAAATCGAAAATCGAAAATCGAAAATCGAAAATCGAAAATCGAAAATCGAAAATCGAAAATCGAAAATCGAAAATCGAAAATCGAAAATCGAAAATCGAAAATCGAAAATCGAAAATCGAAAATCGAAAATCGAAAATCGAAAATCGAAAATCGAAAATCGAAAATCGAAATCGAAATCGAAAATCGAAAATCGAAAATCGAAATCGAAAATCGAAAATCGAAAATCGAAAATCGAAAATCGAAAATCGAAAATCGAAAATCGAAAATCGAAAATCGAAAATCGAAAATCGAAAATCGAAAATCGAAAATCGAAAATCGAAAATCGAAAATCGAAAATCGAAAATCGAAAATCGAAAATCGAAATCGAAAATCGAAAATCGAAAATCGAAAATCGAAAATCGAAAATCGAAAATCGAAAATCGAAAATCGAAAATCGAAAATCGAAAATCGAAAATCGAAAATCGAAAATCGAAAATCGAAAATCGAAGATCGAAAATCGTAAATCGTAAATCGTAAATCGTAAATCGTAAATCGTAAATCGTAAATCGAAAATCGAAAATCGAAAATCGAAAATCGAAAATCGAAAATCGAAAATCGAAAATCGAAAATCGAAAATCGAAATCAAAAATCGAAAATCGAAAATCGAAAATCGAAAATCGAAAATCGAAAATCGAAAATCGAAAATCGAAAATCGAAAATCGAAAATCGAAAATCGAAAATCGAAAATCGAAAATCGAAAATCGAAAATCGAAAATCGAAAATCGAAAATCGAAAATCGAAAATCGAAAATCGAAAATCGAAAATCGAAAATCGAAAATCGAAAATCGAAAATCGAAAATCGAAAATCGAAAATCGAAAATCGAAAATCGAAAATCGAAAATCGAAAATCGAAAATCGAAATCGAAAATCGAAAATCGAAAATCGAAAATCGAAAATCGAAAATCGAAAATCGAAAATCGAAAATCGAAAATCGAAAATCGAAAATCGAAAATCGAAAATCGAAAATCGAAAATCGAAAATCGAAAATCGAAAATCAAAAATCGAAAATCGAAAATCGAAAATCGAAAATCGAAAATCGAAAATCGAAAATCGAAAATCGAAAATCGAAAATCGAACATCGAACATCGAACATCGAACATCGAACATCGAACATCGAACATCGAACATCGAACATCGAAAATCGAAAATCGAAAATCGAAAATCGAAAATCGAAAATCGAAAATCGAAAATCGAAAATCGAAAATCGAAAATCGAAAATCGAAAATCGAAAATCGAAAATCGAAAATCGAAAATCGAAAATCGAAAATCGAAAATCGAAAATCGAAAATCGAAAATCGAAAATCGAAAATCGAAAATCGAAAATCGAAAATCGAAAATCGAAAATCGAAAATCGAAAATCGAAAATCGAAAATCGAAAATCGAAAATCGAAAATCGAAAATCGAAAATCGAAAATCGAAAATCGAAAATCGAAAATCGAAAATCGAAAATCGAAAATCGAAAATCGAAAATCGAAAATCGAAAATCGAAAATCGAAAATCGAAAATCGAAAATCGAAAATCGAAAATCGAAAATCGAAAATCGAAAATCGAAAATCGAAAATCGAAAATCGAAAATCGAAAATCGAAAATCGAAAATCGAAAATCGAAAATCGAAAATCGAAAATCGAAAATCGAAAATCGAAAATCGAAAATCGAAAATCGAAAATCGAAAATCGAAAATCGAAAATCGAAAATCGAAAATCGAAAATCGAAAATCGAAAATCGAAAATCGAAAATCGAAAATCGAAAATCGAAAATCGTAAATCGTAAATCGTAAATCGTAAATCGAAAATCGAAAATCGAAAATCGAAAATCGAAAATCGAAAATCGAAAATCGAAAATCGAAAATCGAAAATCGAAAATCGAAAATCGAAAATCGAAAATCGAAAATCGAAAATCGAAAATCGAAAATCGAAAATCGAAAATCGAAAATCGAAAATCGAAAATCGAAAATCGAAAATCGAAAATCGAAAATCGAAAATCGAAAATCGAAAATCGAAAATCGAAAATCGAAAATCGAAAATCGAAAATCGAAAATCGAAAATCGAAAATCGAAAATCAAAAATCAAAAATCAAAAATCAAAAATCGAAAATCGAAAATCGAAAATCGAAAATCGAAAATCGAAAATCGAAAATCGAAAATCGAAATCGAACATCGAACATCGAACATCGAACATCGAACATCGAACATCGAACATCGAACATCGAACATCGAACATCGAACATCGAACATCGAACATCGAAAATCGAAAATCGAAAATCGAAAATCGAAAATCGAAAATCGAAAATCGAAAATCGAAAATCGAAAATCGAAAATCGAAAATCGAAAATCGAAAATCGAAAATCGAAAATCGAAAATCGAAATCGAAAATCGAAAATCGAAAATCGAAAATCGAAAATCGAAAATCGAAAATCGAAAATCGAAAATCGAAAATCGAAAATCGAAAATCGAAAATCGAAAATCGAAAATCGAAAATCGAAAATCGAAAATCGAAAATCGAAAATCGAAAATCGAAAATCGAAAATCGAAAATCGAAAATCGAAAATCGAAAATCGAAAATCGAAAATCGAAAATCGAAAATCGAAAATCGAAAATCGAAAATCGAAAATCGAAAATCGAAAATCGAAAATCGAAAATCGAAAATCGAAAATCGAAAATCGAAAATCGAAAATCGAAAATCGAAAATCGAAAATCGAAAATCGAAAATCGAAAATCGAAAATCGAAAATCGAAAATCGAAAATCGAAATCGAAAATCGAAAATCGAAAATCGAAAATCGAAAATCGAAAATCGAAAATCGAAATCGAAAATCGAAAATCGAAATCGAAAATCGAAAAATCGAAAATCGAAAATCGAAAATCGAAAATCGAAATCGAAAATCGAAAATCGAAATCGAAAATCGAAAATCGAAAATCGAAAATCGAAAATCGAAAATCGAAAATCGAAATCGAAAATCGAAAATCGAAATCGAAAATCGAAAATCGAAAATCGAAAATCGAAAATCGAAAATCGAAAATCGAAAATCGAAAATCGAAAATCGAAAATCGAAAATCGAAAATCGAAAATCGAAAATCGAAAATCGAAAATCGAAAATCGAAAATCGAAAATCGAAAATCGAAAATCGAAAATCGAAAATCGAAAATCGAAAATCGAAAATCGAAAATCGAAAATCGAAAATCGAAAATCGAAATCGAAAATCGAAAATCGAAAATCGAAAATCGAAAATCGAAAATCGAAAATCGAAAATCGAAAATCGAAAATCGAAAATCGAAAATCGAAAATCGAAAATCGAAAATCGAAAATCGAAAATCGAAAATCGAAAATCGAAAATCGAAAATCGAAAATCGAAAATCGAAAATCGAAAATCGAAAATCGAAAATCGAAAATCGAAAATCGAAATCGAAAATCGAAAATCGAAAATCGAAAATCGAAAATCGAAAATCGAAAATCGAAAATCGAAAATCGAAAATCGAAAATCGAAAATCGAAAATCGAAATCGAAAATCGAAAATCGAAAATCGAAAATCGAAAATCGAAAATCGAAAATCGAAAATCGAAAATCGAAAATCGAAAATCGAAAATCGAAAATCGAAAATCGAAAATCGAAAATCGAAAATCGAAAATCGAAAATCGAAAATCGAAAATCGAAATCGAAAATCGAAAATCGAAAATCGAAAATCGAAAATCGAAAATCGAAAATCGAAAATCGAAAATCGAAAATCGAAAATCGAAAATCGAAAATCGAAATCGAAAATCGAAAATCGAAAATCGAAAATCGAAAATCGAAAATCGAAAATCGAAAATCGAAAATCGAAAATCGAAAATCGAAAATCGAAAATCGAAAATCGAAAATCGAAAATCGAAAATCGAAAATCGAAAATCGAAAATCGAAAATCGAAAATCGAAATCGAAAATCGAAAATCGAAAATCGAAAATCGAAAATCGAAAATCGAAAATCGAAAATCGAAAATCGAAATCGAAAATCGAAAATCGAAAATCGAAAATCGAAATCGAAAATCGAAAATCGAAAATCGAAAATCGAAAATCGAAAATCGAAAATCGAAAATCGAAAATCGAAAATCGAAATCGAAAATCGAAAATCGAAAATCGAAAATCGAAAATCGAAAATCGAAAATCGAAAATCGAAAATCGAAAATCGAAAATCGAAATCGAAAATCGAAAATCGAAAATCGAAAATCGAAAATCGAAAATCGAAATCGAAAATCGAAAATCGAAAATCGAAAATCGAAAATCGAAAATCGAAAATCGAAAATCGAAAATCGAAAATCGAAAATCGAAAATCGAAAATCGAAATCGAAAATCGAAAATCGAAAATCGAAAATCGAAAATCGAAAATCGAAAATCGAAAATCGAAATCGAAAATCGAAAATCGAAAATCGAAAATCGAAAATCGAAAATCGAAAATCGAAAATCGAAAATCGAAAATCGAAAATCGAAAATCGAAAATCGAAAATCGAAAATCGAAAATCGAAAATCGAAAATCGAAAATCGAAAATCGAAAATCGAAAATCGAAAATCGAAAATCGAAAATCGAAAATCGAAAATCGAAAATCGAAAATCGAAAATCGAAAATCGAAAATCGAAAATCGAAAATCGAAAATCGAAAATCGAAAATCGAAAATCGAAAATCGAAAATCGAAAATCGAAAATCGAAAATCGAAAATCGAAAATCGAAATCGAAAATCGAAAATCGAAAATCGAAAATCGAAAATCGAAAATCGAAAATCGAAAATCGAAAATCGAAAATCGAAAATCGAAAATCGAAAATCGAAAATCGAAAATCGAAAATCGAAAATCGAAATCGAAAATCGAAAATCGAAAATCGAAAATCGAAAATCGAAAATCGAAAATCGAAAATCGAAAATCGAAAATCGAAAATCGAAAATCGAAAATCGAAAATCGAAAATCGAAAATCGAAAATCGAAAATCGAAAATCGAAAATCGAAAATCGAAAATCGAAAATCGAAAATCGAAAATCGAAAATCGAAAATCGAAAATCGAAAATCGAAAATCGAAAATCGAAAATCGAAAATCGAAAATCGAAAATCGAAATCGAAAATCGAAAATCGAAAATCGAAAATCGAAAATCGAAAATCGAAAATCGAAATCGAAAATCGAAAATCGAAAATCGAAAATCGAAAATCGAAAATCGAAAATCGAAAATCGAAAATCGAAAATCGAAAATCGAAAATCGAAAATCGAAAATCGAAAATCGAAAATCGAAAATCGAAAATCGAAAATCGAAAATCGAAAATCGAAAATCGAAAATCGAAAATCGAAAATCGAAAATCGAAAATCGAAAATCGAAAATCGAAAATCGAAAATCGAAAATCGAAAATCGAAAATCGAAAATCGAAAATCGAAAATCGAAAATCGAAAATCGAAAATCGAAAATCGAAAATCGAAAATCGAAAATCGAAAATCGAAAATCGAAAATCGAAAATCGAAAATCGAAAATCGAAAATCGAAAATCGAAAATCGAAAATCGAAAATCGAAAATCGAAAATCGAAAATCGAAAATCGAAAATCGAAAATCGAAAATCGAAAATCGAAAATCGAAAATCGAAAATCGAAAATCGAAAATCGAAAATCGAAAATCGAAAATCGAAAATCGAAAATCGAAAATCGAAAATCGAAAATCGAAAATCGAAGATCGAAAATCGTAAATCGTAAATCGAAAATCGAAAATCGAAAATCGAAAATCGAAAATCGAAAATCGAAAATCGAAAATCGAAAATCGAAAATCGAAAATCGAAAATCGAAAATCGAAAATCGAAAATCGAAAATCGAAAATCGAAAATCGAAAATCGAAAATCGAAAATCGAAAATCGAAAATCGAAAATCGAAAATCGAAAATCGAAAATCGAAAATCGAAAATCGAAAATCGAAAATCGAAAATCGAAAATCGAAAATCGAAAATCGAAAATCGAAAATCGAAAATCGAAAATCGAAAATCGAAAATCGAAAATCGAAAATCGAAAATCGAAAATCGAAAATCGAAAATCGAAAATCGAAAATCGAAAATCGAAAATCGAAAATCGAAAATCGAAAATCGAAAATCGAAAATCGAAAATCGAAAATCGAAAATCGAAAATCAAAAATCGAAAATCGAAAATCGAAAATCGAAAATCGAAAATCGAAAATCGAAAATCGAAAATCGAAAATCGAAAATCGAAAATCGAAAATCGAACATCGAAAATCGAACATCGAACATCGAACATCGAACATCGAACATCGAACATCGAACATCGAACATCGAACATCGAACATCGAACATCGAACATCGAAAATCGAAAATCGAAAATCGAAAATCGAAAATCGAAAATCGAAAATCGAAAATCGAAAATCGAAAATCGAAAATCGAAAATCGAAAATCGAAAATCGAAAATCGAAAATCGAAAATCGAAAATCGAAAATCGAAAATCGAAAATCGAAAATCGAAAATCGAAAATCGAAAATCGAAAATCGAAAATCGAAAATCGAAAATCGAAAATCGAAAATCGAAAATCGAAAATCGAAAATCGAAAATCGAAAATCGAAAATCGAAAATCGAAAATCGAAAATCGAAAATCGAAAATCGAAAATCGAAAATCGAAAATCGAAAATCGAAAATCGAAAATCGAAAATCGAAAATCGAAAATCGAAAATCGAAAATCGAAAATCGAAAATCGAAAATCGAAAATCGAAAATCGAAAATCGAAAATCGAAAATCGAAAATCGAAAATCGAAAATCGAAAATCGAAAATCGAAAATCGAAAATCGAAAATCGAAAATCGAAAATCGAAAATCGAAAATCGAAAATCGAAAATCGAAAATCGAAAATCGAAAATCGAAAATCGAAAATCGAAAATCGAAAATCGAAAATCGAAAATCGAAAATCGAAAATCGAAAATCGAAAATCGAAAATCGAAAATCGAAAATCGAAAATCGAAAATCGAAAATCGAAAATCGAAAATCGAAAATCGAAAATCGAAAATCGAAAATCGAAAATCGAAAATCGAAAATCGAAAATCGAAAATCGAAAATCGAAAATCGAAAATCGAAAATCGAAAATCGAAAATCGAAAATCGAAAATCGAAAATCGAAAATCGAAAATCGAAAATCGAAAATCGAAAATCGAAAATCGAAAATCGAAAATCGAAAATCGAAAATCGAAAATCGAAAATCGAAAATCGAAAATCGAAAATCGAAAATCGAAAATCGAAAATCGAAAATCGAAAATCGAAAATCGAAAATCGAAAATCGAAAATCGAAAATCGAAAATCGAAAATCGAAAATCGAAAATCGAAAATCGAAAATCGAAAATCGAAAATCGAAAATCGAAAATCGAAAATCGAAAATCGAAAATCGAAAATCGAAAATCGAAAATCGAAAATCGAAAATCGAAAATCGAAAATCGAAAATCGAAAATCGAAAATCGAAAATCGAAAATCGAAAATCGAAAATCGAAAATCGAAAATCGAAAATCGAAAATCGAAAATCGAAAATCGAAAATCGAAAATCGAAAATCGAAAATCGAAAATCGAAAATCGAAAATCGAAAATCGAAAATCGAAAATCGAAAATCGAAAATCGAAAATCGAAAATCGAAAATCGAAAATCGAAAATCGAAAATCGAAAATCGAAAATCGAAAATCGAAAATCGAAAATCGAAAATCGAAAATCGAAAATCGAAAATCGAAAATCGAAAATCGAAAATCGAAAATCGAAAATCGAAAATCGAAAATCGAAAATCGAAAATCGAAAATCGAAAATCGAAAATCGAAAATCGAAAATCGAAAATCGAAAATCGAAAATCGAAAATCGAAAATCGAAAATCGAAAATCGAAAATCGAAAATCGAAAATCGAAAATCGAAAATCGAAAATCGAAAATCGAAAATCGAAAATCGAAAATCGAAAATCGAAAATCGAAAATCGAAAATCGAAAATCGAAAATCGAAAATCGAAAATCGAAAATCGAAAATCGAAAATCGAAAATCGAAAATCGAAAATCGAAAATCGAAAATCGAAAATCGAAAATCGAAAATCGAAAATCGAAAATCGAAAATCGAAAATCGAAAATCGAAAATCGAAAATCGAAAATCGAAAATCGAAAATCGAAAATCGAAAATCGAAAATCGAAAATCGAAAATCGAAAATCGAAAATCGAAAATCGAAAATCGAAAATCGAAAATCGAAAATCGAAAATCGAAAATCGAAAATCGAAAATCGAAAATCGAAAATCGAAAATCGAAAATCGAAAATCGAAAATCGAAAATCGAAAATCGAAAATCGAAAATCGAAAATCGAAAATCGAAAATCGAAAATCGAAAATCGAAAATCGAAAATCGAAAATCGAAAATCGAAAATCGAAAATCGAAAATCGAAAATCGAAAATCGAAAATCGAAAATCGAAAATCGAAAATCGAAAATCGAAAATCGAAAATCGAAAATCGAAAATCGAAAATCGAAAATCGAAAATCGAAAATCGAAAATCGAAAATCGAAAATCGAAAATCGAAAATCGAAAATCGAAAATCGAAAATCGAAAATCGAAAATCGAAAATCGAAAATCGAAAATCGAAAATCGAAAATCGAAAATCGAAAATCGAAAATCGAAAATCGAAAATCGAAAATCGAAAATCGAAAATCGAAAATCGAAAATCGAAAATCGAAAATCGAAAATCGAAAATCGAAAATCGAAAATCGAAAATCGAAAATCGAAAATCGAAAATCGAAAATCGAAAATCGAAAATCGAAAATCGAAAATCGAAAATCGAAAATCGAAAATCGAAAATCGAAAATCGAAAATCGAAAATCGAAAATCGAAAATCGAAAATAGAAAATAGAAAATCGAAAATAGAAAATCTCTGTAACTTCCGTGTTGTACCATCACGATTCAACTAACATCAAGAATGCCATGACCTCTACCAAACTATGGTCGGCTACCCCCGGGCCTGTTGAGTAATAAATCAGCCCATTGAGCAAAGTCCTTCAAATCTCCCGGTTCCATTAGATTCTCTCGCACATCGATCACGAACTAAGTCCGTCCTTGTCCAATGCGCCCCCCAGCTAGCTAATAGAGTGGGGGGGGGGGGGGTAGATGTGAAGAGGGACATGGTAGCAAGTTTGTCATCGTCCTCTTCACATCGGCTCTTCTGGTGTGACTATTTTACCGATGAAAATCCGACAGGTTCCGCATACACTCCGGCGGACAGAAACGCGCGTGCAGGGCCTCCCTTATTTGGCCATTTGTCCTTTCGGCAGGTACTGTCAACAGCACAGTCGGCATTCCCCACGTCCAGCTGTAGTTCAATTTATTGGCGCATTAATTTGAAATTCATTTTCAGCGTCCCCTCCCTCCCCTGTCCGTTGAACTTCGGAGAACGCGTCTGATGGCGATAACCTGAGGTGAATGCCGATGGAACTGCTGTCACTGCTTTTTGTCGGACTATCATCTACCTACCTGTGTGAACACGGAACGTGGGGTGGCTGGCGGATGGATGGCATATGGATCGGCAATACATTCGGTGGTAGTAGGCGGTGGAAAACGATAGTCGTATTTTAGTAGCTACGGCGACCGACAGATAGCTAGTCATTTTTGCACGCAATTAAACTGGAAGAATGGAGTGTCAGCGATTTTCGCGCTGGCTTCGATCGGATCCCTCAAATCAAGCTGTTCACTCAACTGGGATGAAAAGGAACGCTCAAATTAATTATATTGTTCCTGTTGAATCTGATACCGCCGTGGGAGCTGGGACTTTGATATTTTCGACTCGACAACTAGTTGCAAACATTTACCTTTCTGTTAGCGGTAAGCAAAAAAAAAAACAACAAAATACTCACTTTTTAACCGCTTGCCCACTGGATCGCAGGGCACCTCACCGAGGGCACATTTTAGCTGTCGCATCAGGTACCGCTTATCACTGAGTGCCTTTTCGAGTGCTTCGTCTGAAACCTGTGACTTTTGGGTTACCGGTGCCGGAACGGGGGCGGCCATGGCGGCGTCGGCTGCGTGAATCGATGGTATTACACAGAGCAGAACGATGGTCAGGGTGGCGAGGGGGATGATGATGGCACCTTTCCGGGACGTGAGTCGGAGCTGGTTGAAATAGAAAAAAAAATGAAAATTTAGTAAGGAAATTCAAATGCCTCGGTAAATTAAAAGCTAGGATTGATTTTCTTTCAATTAAAGTGTATGTCAAAAGTGGAACAATGTTTATCTGTCAGTGCCATTCCAATTGAATCAAATGTCTGGTTGTTGAAAGGCCGTTTATTCGTTTGGAATGACAATTAATGTTTATGACAAAGCAAAATAATTCTTGAAAATTTATCGTAGCAACCTGTGTTTTGCCAACTAGAAGTTCATTTTTCGGCCTTAACGAAGACTACTACATATAAATAAGACTGATATTTCTTTCGTTTACCCATACAAATAGGGTTGCCAGCTCTGGAGATTCTGTTACCCGGAGATTTTCACTGGCCTGGTGTAATATTTCACTTCCCCGACTAAGTGCCAAAAATATAAAAGCACCGACTACTCTCGCTGTGGAGGATAAGTCGAACGAGCATTTCTCTCCTCCATAACTAACAGGAAAAGGAGAGCAAAGGACACTGCGGCATCACATGGGAAGCACTATGTGGTGTCGATTGCTTATCACCAGAGGTCGCAACAAAGGGGCAAAACTCACCTCCTAACCAACAGTTAAGGGTTGCTGCAGGAGTAGCAACAACAAGGGAAAAATTCGTTTGATGAAGACCTAGTAAATTGGAATAGAACAAATCTGCCATACCTTGGTGCAGCTGGCGATAAGAACCACTAACAGTGAAGTGATTTGGTAAAATTGCAGCAATATGACTTTTTTACATCATTTTGAGCGACTTAGTGGGATGCTACATATAGCGAAATATTACTTTACTTAATTTGTAGTAAATTTGGTATTTTTCGTATTCATTGCTTTGTGGAAGAAATCAGCAATATTTAGTGAACTCATCTTCGCCACCTTGAAACGAGGTTAGCCGGGCAAAATATATCTGAACCAGAGTAATAGTTAACTTAGACTTTTTAAATATTTTGTAAAGAATTAATTAATTCCAAAAAATGAAATTATTCTTCTTCCCCCCAAACCGGAGAAATTGATTCAAAACTTGGAGGTCCGGAGATCGCTTCCGAAAACCGGAGTCTCCGGGTCAAATCCGATGGGGCGGCAACCCTACATACAAATGGGAAGCGACATACAGTGCCTTTGTCGTCGGATGGCAGGTAGATAGGTAGCTCTGTAAAGCTAATAGCCGGCTTTAAGAAGTTCAGTTTTACAAATTGAGTTCTACAAGATGACGAATGAACTCATAATAAATAAAGTTCATGTTTAACAATTCTCAGTGGTTTGTTTACTTGTTAAGATGCGTGAGTTCGAATGCAACGGGTGATCATCTGTTACATTCGAACTCACGCAACTCCCATGAAAACAAACCAGCGAGAATTGTCAAAGGAAATTCATCCGGCTCATTTCCTGGAGCTATGTCGTTTGGTGTAAAACCTAATTCTTGAGCGTTTTTTCAAAACGTCATATCTGCAATGAGTTACTCTCTGTTTATACTTTCTCTTTCGATTTTTACGGCGTCACTATAACACTTTTCACTTATTTTACAGTACAGATCGAAAGACGGTGGTTTTAGCTAGCATATTATGCAAAGAGCTGAGGGATAAATGTTAAAGTGACCGAATTATTAACAGAAGAGAAAGTAAACTCATTGCAGATATGACGTTTTGAAAAAACGCTCAAGAATTATGGTCGTCGTACAGTGATGCCAGATCGGCGAATCTACGGACCCGTTGATGAAATCTGTGGGAAATTGATTTTGCTATGGTGTCTACTTTCAATGAAGGATGTCAACCACGTATATGGCACCCTTATCCCGTTTGCATTGAACTGACATACGTCAACATCTCAGCGGGCACACAAATTATGGGCCCCACTGACAGTTCAGATTGTTCTGCTCATTTTGCTTGAAGCTCGTTCTGCACTAATCATACACCGTACGGTATAACTCGATCTTTAGATGTTTGTCGAAAAGTGAAATAATTGGACCGAAAAATGAAGAAAAGTGTTGTTTTGAACATGTCGGTGAATAACAAAAACTTTTCGCCATGATACCAACAAATTAAACGAACTGGACCATCACAAAGTTGTGTCGAATGAAATCGATTATGTTTATTGTGGATCGACCTTAACGTGACGTTTTAGATCTTGGCTTTGAAATCATGGCGGCGTAGCAGATACCTGATGTCAACCTAATTTATGATTCATCAGAGCACTGCCAGTTGAAATATATCCAATGAATCTTGAGCGATTAATATCGCAAGCAAAATCATAGAATAATAGTTCCTCTTGACCTGCCGGAATTGCGAGGGAGTTGTTATTCTGCGAACAATCATAATTGCTTGTGTTCTCACCGATAGAGGATGAAGAGCCTGCGAGCCTAACCGGACCGTTTAGAGCTTTCTTTAAAGTTGAATTCCGGTTCCGTGACTTTGTGGGAATGCGAATTGGGTCAATAAATAAAGAATAAAATTCTCTTTTTATTTCATAAACCGATAGAGCTCATCTTTCTAAAAAGAATAATCCCTTTAAAACGTCAGAATGATTTTTAATTGATTTAAAAAATGTAAAAACGTCCTCGTTTGACACTATTCATCTTCCTTGACAGTGAGTTTAGCCATATGGGATAGCATTTTTGACAGTTATACCAGCAAAATGATAGGGATCAACGTAGTTCAATGCAATATGTGGTCGTGATAATTCAATTTTATAAAATAATTTGCATGTGTTATTTTGCGTACAAAATAGTGGAAAAAAGTTCGATTACGTATCTTTAACGTCAGCTGCATTGGAAAAAATTGAAAACAGACTATGACTTAGTGACCCAATTGACGATTGTCGATTAGGCTGTTCTCTTTCGAAAAGGACACGTTTTCTGTTAACCATGAGCACTATAGTTTTTCATTTGTTAATGAGTAGCGCGCTTTCCCAGATTTGGTTAATGTTTTTGACCAACATCACTGTAGCGAGCGGCGGTAAGAGCTAGGTCTTCTAATCCAGCAATTTTTCCGTGAATTTAGCCTGCCCGAACCCAGAAGAAAAGTAATTTAGTAACATTACTAGTCTCTCTCAAGGCTACCACAAGTGTAAGTAGTTGAAGAGTGGGGTAAGCAGATAAAAGTAACTGCCCAATTCATGTGTATGGTGACTCCCGGACCTATAACACATTCTTCCCAGTCTGTGCAGTGTAACGATATAACGAATAGTACAAATCTTGCTAATCCTCTTTCGAGGTTATTGTGTGTTCTCCACCTCTTCGAGGTTTTGGCTTTTTCCATTCCTTTGAGTGTGCGCGTTAACCGTCATTAGACCAGCAGAGCAGTAGTTGTGTTTCTTTTCTTGTGTGACGCCTGATTACTGTTGTATGACTTAAGTACCACTATGAAATAATCTTCCCATTTCCTGTCTCTCATACCAAACGTACATTGTGCAATAAAATCATACAAAAAAGTTTGCATCAAGTTAGGCACCAAAATCCAGGCACCAAATTTTTTTTTCATGCCTGCTCTTCACCGACCGAGGCGCCACCCATGAAAAAGTAACGGAAGCTTCAGGCACCAAAAAATGTTGGTGCTTCACTTGAAGTTAAGCACCAAAATCCAGGCACAAAAAATGTTTGTGCCTATTCTTTAATTTTGTGTACTATCTTTGTGGCTTAAAATATAATCTGTCAAAAATAGAATTAGACGTTTTTGGACTTCAAAATTTAGCAGATGCTAGTTAAGGATGTGTAGAATGCGATAAAAAATAACCACCAAGCCGCTTTCGAGCGGTCCCCATACAACTTTATCAAAATTTACCTTTTGTTTACAAATCTACCCCCCCCCCCCCCCCCCCCCAAGGCTTCCCGTGACTGAAAGATGTATTGATGTTATAACTATTCAATTTCACCATTTCCGTGATGTATTGATTGATAGGATTCAAAAGTAATTGTTTAGCCGAACAATTTATTTCCACTAAAACATGCGCCACTATGTTGAGTATGATAATGCTAGAGTCGAGATCCTCGTGTGACTGCGGTGTCACTCCGGCTTTACTAGAAGAAATTAATAAACTTTTAGCGAAGTGATATACGAGTCAGTTCTGCATGGGGCCTAGCAGCGCATGGTTGCGTATCAGTACTACTTTTCCACGAACTATACATTTTTGTGAAATAGTTATCAGGTTTAGCTTAACAGTAGGTTCAGAAGAAGCTTAGTACATATTACTTGCAATGTTTTGGTCAATAAATTTTAATTAACCTATCACCGCAACTGAACCTGTTACAGCGCTGAGCTTAGTGCGTGATGTCCGACAAGAAAAAAAAACTAAAAATGATTTTTGGAACTAGAAAAACTATGTGCTAAATATTAAGAAGCAAAATTTAAAAAAAAACCAAGGTGGGGAAAAATAAACCAACCAATAAAAATGAAGGAAAACAGCGGGAAAGGAAAAAAAATGGTACAAAACCAATGGATATAAATGAAAACTTCAATGAAACGAGAATATTAAAAACGTTTAGGAGCGGGTATAACGTAGTTGGTAAATCGATTTCCTTGTACGTTGCTCATCTGAGTTAGATTTCAACTCTGTACATAGATTCTAAAGAGATCTAAAATGAAATTATGAAAAAATTTGCATGTTGTGAATGGAACAAATTGAAAAATGAAATAAACCAATGGAAAACATGAAAAAGTTAAAAAAAAATGAATAGAAGAAAGTGGAAAAACTAGTAACAAAAATGAAAGAAAATGAACCCTATCATGCCCAACTTTTTTCTAGTGCAAAGGTAAGGTTATTTTTGATTGAAAACGGTGGATCAAGAAACACGAAAAGCCTTTGTTCATAAAGATTTCCTCGCAGTGCTAGAAGCTGCTCATTTTTTTCTTTCCAATGCTCAATACAATTCTCCTAGAATATTTACAATAGTCCAACTGCGTGTAGAACGAAGCCAAAGACTGTCTAAATTGACAAGTTTTATCAGTTTTTAATGATATTGCAACATTATGAAGATATATGACAAAACCATTTTCCGTCGTCAACGTAAACTGTCCCTGGCAGCACTGCTCCATCGGAATCCAATCAGACTAATTGCAATAACTTCAGTTCTAGAGCTGATCCTTGTAACAGTTAATACTCAAATGAAAGGTAATAGTTATATTAATTAGCCTTACTTGTTTTTGGGGGTAAATCTTGCCTCAACCAAAAGTAGCAACTGTTTAAAAACGTTGTTGTTCACAATCAACATGTGTATGAAGGGGTTAAGTTATTGGGCAAATATCATGCCTATTAAAATCGAAGAGACTACGATTCAGTTCGCGTTGGTTCAACATCCATAGAAATATTGTCATCTCCAATGGTTCATGCTGACTTTCCAAAAGAAAAATACTCATATCGATACAAGAGAAAATCTATATCTCGGTATATCTACTATATCTTGCGACGAAGTAGGCTTTGATCAAAGTTGGACGGTTTCCCTCAAATGTCACGTAGTTTGTGTCGAAATACTAATCATTTGTGCTGCAATTTAGTTTTTTCTCGTGCCCTTTATTTCGTACACTTAAAATTAATTTTGCAGGTATATAGGAGTGTGTTTGAACCTTTTTTGTACAAATGCCCGCAATCTAATATACATAGTCGCTTAGTGAAAACGTTAGTTCCAGTCATCGGTATCGGTTTACTACGGATTGTGGAATATTATCCTTCGGAAGTAGTTATTGGGATATGGATATGTAGTGTTCGGATCGTTGAACATCCGTTTGCAACACATCACTTATAATGAGGACCAGTGAAACTGCTGCGCTTGGAAGCGTTGCCGCATGTAAGCAGATGCATTTGCGTGAAGCTGCGACAGCTGGCGTGAGGGGAATTTTCGAAAAAGAATTGCACGCCCGGCTTGGCATACAGTTGTCAACATCACCAGCGAAGTACTAGAAGGAGGTGGTTGAACGGTAGTGTCTGAAGCCATTACCTTTTCCAGCCCTGCCAAGTAAATACCCTAGCAACCAAAAGTTCGTATAAGGGAGCTGCATAAGCTTCTCGTTTTAAGTAATTTTTCAGTACGTTTTGTGTTCTAATAGCGGCTTAAGCAGCTTTCAAGTTCCATTAAAGCTTAAGCAGCTTAAAAGTTCGCTAAGAACCTTATGTGAACTTTAAAGTGTGCTTTTTAAGTATTATCCGAACTTCTGGTTGCTTGGGTAGGGTGAGATCAATCTAATTTATTTCTTTATTGTCAATTTTGGTGCTTATTATATAAATCACCCCATACCCACTAGAGTGGGACATAGTTATATGAAAAAAATAAAATTTGGCTCCGAGTAACTTTTTGGGTCCCATTTTGCTCCCAGAACAACTCTGCAAATTTTTAGCTCGATGGGTTTAAAGTTTACATGGGATTTCGTATGGGAAAATTGTCTTTTGCAAATTAATTCTTCCAAGAGTCGCCCGTTATCTCCTAAAAATAAACAGACGTCTGATTTTTATAGGAAATTTATCAAGGAAACTAAGTTTAGAAGACTGCAAAACGATCTGATGCTTGTGGAAAAAGTTATTAAGCAAAAACCGATTGATGCCCTGACGATTGATGAAAATTTCACTTTTCATAGCATCACTGCTTCTGACGGTTTTATTATATACAATTTTTCTAACTTTCTCTTATTATGTACAAAAGAAGCCTCAATTTATCCCTCAAAACCTTGCGAAGTTGCCAAATAGTACAGATAAACGATTTAGATACGTTAAGAGAGGATTAAAACAAAATTGCGTATAATTGGACAACCAACAGCAGTGCACAGTGGTCCAGATCGCTAATTTAGGAGGAATTTTTACTTTCTGACAAACCTGTATAATTTAGCCGTATCATGTCTTAGGATGAATTTGTGTACTTTAGAAGATGCTTCTTTTTATTGGAATAGTTATTAGGGTGGTTCTAATTTATCTAAAATACGAAAATAAACTTTTTACTGATGAAAGATAGAGCTCCACAGTCTTCCACAAAGTTGTAAAGTAACTTATTTTGAATAAATTTGTTGAACATATTAAAGCTCTATCTCTTTTAGTTTTTGTTATACAAGAAATTTAAAAAAAAAGATTAGGGTGTTCCTGAAAAAAACGTTTTTTTAGTATAACTTTCGTATCTTTTACTTTTTGTTAACACAACCTTTGAACAGCTTATTGAAAACTTCAAGCCGAGTATTTTTCTCCAAGACACCGAAGGTCTAACTTTTTTCTTTAAAAAGTTATGGACACTTTTCGTTAAAAAATAGCCTATTTCAAGGCTCAATATCGCTGATGCGGGCACCTAAAATTGAATTCTGTTTCCACCACATGAAAGACCATACTTATTAGTATATTTGAGCAAAAATTGGCGAATACGATATTTTTTTAAAATTTGCAATTTAGATTTAAAGTTTGTAGTTTTGCAGGTTCAACGCATTAAAGCATTTACACACATATCGTTGTATTATGAAAAAAGCCACTTTCAAATATCATTCTCTCATCGCAGCAAGCTTTGCATAAGTGAAACGACTGTCAAAAAAGGTTTCTGATTTTATTCGTTTTAAATAAAACTAGTAAATATGGATATTAGTCGAAGAGAGTTGGCGAATTTGCTTATTGCTGGTAAAAAGACAGATGAACTGCTTAAGTTCATTACAAGTAGTAATCCAAATGTAAAATTGAGACTTGTTAGTGCTCGGAAGAAAATAAAAATCTTCATGTTAGAATTTTGAAGGTTGTGGATTCGGAGTAAGCGCACGCAAATTCGGTTTGAGCTGGAAAATTTTGTGTGGCTTGAAGGAAAGCTAAGATTCGAAGTCGAAGGTAAAGGTAAAGGCCGAAAGAGGAAACCATTTTCCGAAATATGTCGCAGAGCCAAAATAAAAAGATTAGGAAAGTTGCGCGATAAGTATTCCACGGAAGAACTTGGTTTAGCGTCAGCCGTCAACGCTAATTCTACTGGTTTCCGTTTAGTTGGCAGACAAATCGAACGATTGTCGAAAAGTCCCGTCAGATCTACCGTAGAGAATTTAGGATCTATGGCTGTCCCGATTGCAGAAGCGTTTACTGCGGAAGAGGCACTTAGATTTATTTGTGAAAATGATTTTTCTAAGGCGCAGTACCAAAACATACGCAGCCCAGTTATGCAGAAGGGTTTGGACATTTATCCCGCGTATAATAAAATAGTAGAAGAAAAGAAACTATGCTATCCGATCGGTATGTACTATTCTCAAAGATTCGTCCCTGAATCAACAATTTTTTTCAGGAATTTCTGTTCAGCCTTCTTGTGCGTATGTTCCCCTTCAAGCTCTTGTTAACCATACCGTGGAACGACTCATCTCGTTTCTGAATATTGGAGTTCTACCACTGCATCCTGAGGATAATACGTTTGTTATCTTTAAGTGGGGCTGCGATGGAAGCAGCAACCATTCCCGGTAGGCAACATTATTTTTCTTCTAAACTTTGACTGACAGTCTCTTTTCCACTTGAACATAGATACAAGCAAATGTGCGTTGACGAAGATGAAAATGGAGAACTATTCGAGTATAACGATTCGCATATATTTGCTCTATCTATAGTACCTTTACGTGTAGTTAGTCGCCGGAAAGATGAGTCAAGAGATTGCATTCTTTGGAATAATGATTTTCCATCTTCAGTATCCCTGTGCCGACCAGTAAAATTAATTTTCAAGAAGGAAAATCCTGAACTAACAAAGGATGAAGTTGCCGCGATGAACAAGCAAATCGATGAATTAGTCCCGACTATAGTAAATGTTAATATGCGCAAGATTCCGATTAGTTCAAGCTTCATATTTTCCATGGTTGATACGAAGGTAGTGAAAAAACGTGGATTGAAGTTTTCTAAAAGCTGTTCAAAGGTTGTTTTAACAAAATATAAAATTTCTTTCGAACATTAACAAGTCTCAATTTTACATTTGGATTACTACTTGTAATGAACTTAAGCAGTTCATCTGTCTTTTTACCAGCAATAAGCAAATTCGCCAACTCTCTTCGACTAATATCCATATTTACTAGTTTTATTTAAAACGAATAAAATCAGAAACCTTTTTTGACAGTCGTTTCACTTATGCAAAGCTTGCTGCGATGAGAGAATGATATTTGAAAGTGGCTTTTTTCATAATACAACGATATGTGTGTAAATGCTTTAATGCGTTGAACCTGCAAAACTACAAACTTTAAATCTAAATTGCAAATTTTAAAAAAATATCGTATTCGCCAATTTTTGCTCAAATATACTAATAAGTATGGTCTTTCATGTGGTGGAAACAGAATTCAATTTTAGGTGCCCGCATCAGCGATATTGAGCCTTGAAATAGGCTATTTTTTTAACGAAAAGTGTCCATAACTTTTTAAAGAAAAAAGTTAGACCTTCGGTGTCTTGGAGAAAAATACTCGGCTTGAAGTTTTCAATAAGCTGTTCAAAGGTTGTGTTAACAAAAAGTAAAAGATACGAAAGTTATACTAAAAAAACGTTTTTTTCAGGAACACCCTAATCTTTTTTTTTAAATTTCTTGTATAACAAAAACTAAAAGAGATAGAGCTTTAATATGTTCAACAAATTTATTCAAAATAAGTTACTTTACAACTTTGTGGAAGACTGTGGAGCTCTATCTTTCATCAGTAAAAAGTTTATTTTCGTATTTTAGATAAATTAGAACCACCCTAATAACTATTCCAATAAAAAGAAGCATCTTCTAAAGTACACAAATTCATCCTAAGACATGATACGGCTAAATTATACAGGTTTGTCAGAAAGTAAAAATTCCTCCTAAATTGGCGATCTGGACCACTGTGCAGTGGTGCTAGAAAAAATGAATATTTTATCAATCGTCAGAGGATCAATCGGTTTCTGCTTAATAACTTTTTTCTCAATCATCAGATCGTTTCGTGGTTTTCGAGACTTTTATTCTTTGTTAAATTTCCTATACAAGCCACATAACGATTTATTTTTAGGAAGTAATGGGCGACTCCTGGAGGAATTATTTTGTTAAAGTTAACTTTCCCATACAAAATCCCAAGTAAACTTTAAACAGTGGGCGCAAAAATATAGTTTCGCCGATCGAGCTAAGAATTTGCACAGTTGTTCAAGGACCCAAATGGTACCTAAAAAGTTGCTCGGAGCTGGAATCTATTTTTTGTCCCACCCTAATACCCACATCCCATTTTCATTTCCTACTAACCAAATTTAACATCCGTAATACCTATGAAGATTCCGTGGGTACAATATCGTATATGGCCATTTTCGTTTGTCCAATCTCAAACTTACACACAATGGGTTGTTAAGAACGGTCACCATACCAATGAATGCTTTTTCCATACACATGTTGACAACAAACCATTCAGGAACCATACATACTGAAATCATGAAAATAAATCATTCAACTCGTTATTAAAATCCTGAAATCATGAACATAAATACTCATGACTAAAATATCACAGCAGCGTGAATAGAAATTATAAAACGTGTTTTAATCCATCTAGTCGTGCAATTGTGCCTTTCTCATTTATCCAAACTACGATTCCATGGCTGGTTATGTTTAATATAATGGTGGAAATGGCTATTAGATATTCAGTGCGATTTACACATACGTACAATGAATCGACAGCTACGAACTTGAGTTGCTATGTGTCGACGCTGGAACACCTGAAACCAGCGGCGGATCCAGGAGGTGGGTTCGGGGGTTTGGACCCCGCCAAAAATTTTCAACTTGTTAAGAAATTTTAAATTAGTTTCTCAACTCAAAATCATTTCAAACCAAATTTTGCACTGGTTTTTCAGACCCACTAGGAAAATTTATTCTAGAAGAATTAGAAAATTTTATTAGCGTATCACGACAAAGTTACTGAAATCATGACCATAAATCCCGCTAGTCTGATTGAAAAATCTAATAGTAAACTCATTAAACCTTTGCGACGCGAATTTTTGAAGTAGAATACTTCTAACGTTTCAATATAGAGGTCCCGTTTCAAAGTTTCTGCTGAGATATTTTCCCAGTTTTCAAATGCGAATAACTCCTGTTGTACTGATCGAAATCGCTATATTTTTGCCTTTCTCCTATAGAAAGGTTATGCAATCACTCTGAACATCGTCAACCTAATCCCGGCCATTTTTTTTTACTTACATAGGTTTTCTGTATTTTAACAGGGGATACGGTGCCCTCCTCCCCACATCACTCACCACCCTTCCCTAAACCACGCTTTCCTCGTCAATTACCCCTCTACGCGATTAAATTTTTCTATTTCCTCTAGAATAAATTTTCCTAGTGGGTCTGAAAAACCAGTGCAAAATTTGGTTTGAAATGATTTTGAGCTTAGAAACTAATTTAAAATTTCTTAACGTTTCAGCGTCGACATATAGCGACTCAAGTTCGTAGCTGTCGATTCATTGCACATATGTGCAAATCGCACTGAATATTTAATTGACATTTCCACCATTATAATAAACATAACCAGCCATGGAATCGTAGTTTGGATAAATGAGAAAGGCACAATTGCACCACTGGGTGGATTAAAACGGGTTTTGCAATATCTTATCGGAAATATGTGCACGTATATTGTATTTGATTCCGTAAAGTGTAGGATTACTATAAATAACAAAAATAATGTATTTTGTGAAAGTGGTAATTATCAGTGCTGATTGGTCCGAACAATTCAACCAAGCAGCGAGCGTTGCCAGGACCGCCTCTTTGCCATCCAATGAACCGAGAGAGAGAAAAAAATCGTCAGTTTGCTTTCTGACCTCGTAGTAGTTGCTACGTTCCGTCAGCCGCCAGGCAACATTTCAATGATGTACAGGCGCGCCAGTTTTATGCATACAATGATCACAGACCACAGAAAAAAACAGAACTTTCTTTCGGAGCTAAATAAACGAGTTTCAAGGTGATGGGGTGGTTGGACGCGAGAGACCACGCTCTCTTGCTCTTTCAATTTTGTGTGCGAGTGCTCTTTTACTAGTTTTCTTCTAGCAAACGGTAGTGTGGCTGCAATTGACAATTAGAAGGAGATTATGTTGGTTTGTTGAATACTGATATAAGTTTCTGTTGGTGGTTTGATACTGGGGGCAAACTGGGAAACGTGAAATGGGATTTTCATTTTACCTATTTTGTTCGCTAATTTCACTGCTCTACAAGTGAAATACACCGTTAAAAGTGATGTCCTGGTACTACATTTGTAGGCAGTTATTATCATACGTGACAATTGCAGGGTTACTGCGAAGAGACCTGGTTGGTTAAGGTTGGAATGTATTATTTTTTTAGTACATTCGCCTCAACTCTCTAATGCTGACATTCCACGCGCAAATGCCCTTCTACTGGTTTTTATCTGTGAAGTAGTTTTACTTACAGTCCAAATAGTATTTGTTATCCGATTTGGCCTTTAATTTATTTTATTTGTGCATACCATGCTTTAAAGTGGTCTATTTCTAAAATGACATGCTAGACGAAAGCCTTTTGATCCCACAATACGTAGGGGAGACCGGGGCTAGTTGGCTGTGTTTTCAGTTTTCAATTTTCACCGCTTGGATGTAGGTAGATCTTGCAAAATAGAACACACGGCATGAAAGAGCAGACTGTTAGCAACGATTTTTTTTAAAGTGTTTGATGCATTGTCTCCATTGTTAGAGACAAAAATATGTGACGCGGAAAACCCGCCAACTTACTCCGTCTCCGGGGTAAGTTGGCGGTATGTGAGGATACGCCAAAAACTAAGCAATCAAATGGAGATGCAATTACTTCAAGGGTCCTTTTGGAACGTACTGAATGTCTTTTCGAGAAAACTGTATATTAACCGACATTTGCTATTATATTTCAGTTTCAATACCCCGGCATTTTGACTTTGGCGCGTACGTAGCAAATTTTTGAAATTCTTCATGCAATTGACCGGAATAAATGTCTCCTACCTTGGCGAGATACACGAGAAATAGATTTTCTTACTTTGGAGCGAATTCCAGAAATAAAAATTTTTGATGACTTTTTTTGCACTGTAAATAGTACCGCCAACTTGCCCCAACCGCATATTTTATTAAAAACTATTTAAAAAATAACTTTTGTTTGTGGATAGATGTAATATCTATACGGATACTGAAAGCTCTTTTCACGCGCTATCGAAAAAATATAATCATTCGAGAAATAGATTGAAAATCACCCTATATAACGCAAATTATTTAAAATTTTGAAAATTTACTTGGTATGCTGGAAAACACAATATCACCCACAACTTCCACCAAACAAATCGTTTTGCAACAAAAACACATTGGATAACGGGTTTCACCTAACTTGAAGTACACAAGAAGAGGCAGCGCTATATGCTTAATAGAAACAGAGAAAAAGGGATTCCGCCAGCTTACCCCAACCGCCAACTAGCCCCGGGCTCCCCGTATGTGTAGGAAATATTCAATAATGTGAGTAGTAAAGGTAGTACTATCCACTTGAAAAATAATTACCCACTGGAAACTTGGAAACAATCCTAGTAGTTGAGTTTTGCCGCACATGTGTCTCGGGCGGACGTTTACGGCGCTGCACAGTGGTCAAAATGAGCAATTTCATACCTTTAATTATTTTGCGGCTAAACCATAAGGTTTTGAGTTTTGGTGATTTAGGACAAGTTTTTGGAGTTATTAAGATAATTTTTCATAAATAGACGACCATGTTCCAAAATGAAATGTAAAGGCATTTTTAAATGTAACTTTTTACTGGAAGGAGATAGACAGTTTGAGTCTTCGGCAAAGTTGCAGACAATGTTATGTTTAGTAATTTAACTGAAGATACTAACTCTCTATCTACAGCTGTTTCGTTGTTATGAGAAGTTTTATAATGAACCCCATTAAAATCGGTTTATTTAAAATAACTTTTGTCATATTCATTTCTCTACAACAATGTTCTTCACAATGTTTTAGATATTGTAAAAATCCACAACTTTGTTAAATATTGTAAGAAGATCAAATGTTTATACTAAGAGTTATAGCTGTTTCTTTGATTAAAAATGTCATATTTCTTAAGAAGTTTACTAAAAAAGATGTAAAAGTATGCAAATGAAATAATGTTATCTTGAAAGTACTAACAATCTACTAAAAAATCCTGAAGGAGTATCTGTTTGTATCCAAGAATGTTATAAAAGAATGAAACGGCGAGCATTTGAACTTTTCCTTCAGCGCTATCTGGCTTCATTATATTCAACCATTTTATATGCACTGTATTCAAAATTATTTTAGTTATTATAATCAACTAGGTGATACACATCGCGCGTTGCTGCGACTTTCAATGAAATAGGAGGAAAACACAATTTGTTCCGAAGCGCCATCTGGCGGGCAGATAATCCCCAACCAATAGCACACAAACACGCTCCATAACAAATGCCTACTATGTACAAATTTTTGAGGGCAATCGGTCAGGCGTTTTGGAGTCCATAATTCATATACATACAAACATTGACTTTTATATATAATCAATTAATGAGTTATTGTAAAAGTAATATTATAATTTAACAAAAAGTGCTCAAAGTTCCGTTGAAAATTGTGTGAAGAAGTACTGTACAAATTTTTGAAATAATTGGTCCAGTAGATTCTGAGTTATGATGCACACCTATTTTCTTAAAGTTTCCCCCACAGATTCACTCTCAAATATTTTCAATATTTTGCCATGAAAATTAGAGGGAGTAAGTTCAAATGTTGAATTATTATATGGAAATTGACTAACGCTTTGTGTATCATCAAAATCTATTAAAAGCAATTTTCGCCGAATGAACCTAATCTCTTACCCCCCTCGTCCAAATTTGCTGGGTATATTGTAAACCGTGTATAAGCGCAAAATTGAAATAAAGCAACTTCGATATTCTTTGTTCATCGGATGCTTCTATTCTATTTGATCAACAGGATGTTTGGTTCATGGTTAAGAACCTCTCGGGGGGTGATAGACTGTCATATTTGGAGAAAAAAATTGTTCTACACATACCATCAAATCTCAACCGTTACAGAGTTATTGAACTTTATGTGTAAAAAACTTATTTGTCTTAAAATACCTCTAACTTAAAAAGTATACTTTGTATTTCAAATATTTTAGGTCCACTGGGAAGGTGAGAAAATTTCGCATTGAGTGATGACCTCACATGTTTCAGCTAATGAGTTTAAGTAGCCTTTTCAAAGTAATTTAGTGAAAATTAAACAATTCATCGATTTTTCGTTCATTTCTTGAAAATCCAAATAGTTAATCTCATCATTTTAATAATCCAGATTATTAGTCTTGAAGAGCTGCATAATTCGTTCTTTGACATGATACACTTGCCTTTTCTTATTTTCATGAGTTTGGGTTATTCAACTTGGATATTTTTATCTCATTTTCACTAATACCAGCTCTAATTGAAAAAGTATGGCACTTATTGTACTTTTTTTCTTTTTATTCGAAAGCCAGGAAAATTTTACAGTGAAAAATGTATTAATACCTTTCAGTTAAGTGAATTTAGTATTCTTTTAGAAGTAAATTAGTTTAAAGTTAGTGCTATTATTAGCATTTTCGTTAATTTTCTTTAAATAGTAAATAATAACCATCACCATTATTGTCATGGAAATAATGCATCTCAGCAAGTTCTACAGTTCTTTCTTTGACTCCATTCAATTATCTCTTTTTGTTTCGACGCAAAATCGTTTTTATCACATCGTTTCATAAGCAAAAATAACGATTTCGACCCCACTACATTTGTGGCGAGGTCACGCTGTGTTAACTATTAAATAGCAGCAAAATGAAAAGAGATGTAGACAAAGTGTCAAAGGAAAAGTTATAGAGAACATTAAGGGGCCTCAAATGAACAATAGTAATGATAAATTTTGTTGATTAATAATTAGAATAATTAAAAAACTCTCCAGAAACACAAATTTTGAGTTATTTCGTTAGTAAAAAATCATTTAGTACACTTAACTAAAAGATATTTGTACATACACTGATAGGACATTTTCTCAGCTTTCCAATAAAATTTTGTAAATAACGATATAAAGCCTATTTTTCAGATTAGAGCCATTTAAGCACTTGCAAGTCGGTTACAGGAAACGTATAGTAATGAAATTACAAAGAAATGAGAAGAGATAGGAATATGTCTTCCAAGAACAAATTATGAATCGTCCTAAAACCCAACTTTTGGAAAATGGATATTGCTATAATCATACTTCATTATTTCGCGAAAATTAGCAAAAACCTCCTAAAAACACTAACTTTTCACTACTTTACAGCTAAAAGGTAATTAAAACTAATTAACTAAAAGATATGAGAACACCATTGAATAGGAAATTTTCTCACCTTTCGAATGGAACTAAACAATTTAAAATACAAAGTATACTTTTAAAGTTAGAGGTACTTTAAGACAAATAAGTTTTTTACACAAAAAGTTCAATAACTCTGTATCGGTTGAGATTTGATGGCATGTGTAGAACAATTTTTTTCTCCAAATATGACAGTCTATCACCCTCCGAGAGGTTCTTAACCATGAACCAAACACCCTGTATATATTACTGACAATAAATTTTATGTAAGGCATTCCAGTATGCTTTCAGATTTTCAAGCATTTTTATATAGTCGTTTATTAGTTAGCGATTTTGTTTGTCGTCGAAATTGGTAAACGTAAGTTGTTGCAGTTTTCGAGTAAAACCGAGAATGATCCAAATAAAAATTTGCATAACAACGCAGAAAACAGTTCATCGAAAGTGGATAAGATAACTAGATCATCAACATTCTTTTGTAGACCTTTGCTACTTTCCCATTATTTAAGATTGAATAGAATATAAACGTCGTTAGAACTCAAATACTCGCCATTTCATTTGTCCGCAACATTCTTGAATATCAACGGATACTAACCATTCCTTCGTGACTTTGCAGTAGATTGATAGTACTTTCAAGATAATACAATATCACCTGCATATTTTTGCAACTTTTTTTAGAAAACTGGCTAAGAAATTTGACATTTTTGATCAAAGGAACATCTCTAACTCTTTATATAAGCCTCAGAGCGTTTTAAAATGTTCAACAAAGTTGTGGAGTTTTACAATATCTAATACATTGCAGAGAACACTGTTGCAGAGAAATTAATATGACAAAAGTTATTTTCAAAAAACAGAATTTTTAAGGGTGCTAACGAAAACTTCTCATAACAACGAATCGGCTGTAGATAAAGAGTTAGTACCTTCAGATAAATTACTTAAAATAACATTCTCTACAACTTTGCTGAAGACTCAAACCGCCTATTTCCTTTCAGTAAAAAGTTAAATTTCAGAAATGTTTTTACACTTCATTTCGGAACATGACAGTCTACTTCAAAAAATCCGTCTTAATAACTCCAAAAACTTGTCTGAAATCACCAAAACTCAAAACCCTATAGTTTAGCCACAAAATAATTAAAGGCATGAATTTGCTTATTTTGACTACTGTGCGCTGGTCAGCTATTCTCGTCCGCGTCCCATATCATCTATTTTATAAGGTGATTCATCAACCGTGCTATATTTGAAAATGAACCACCTTGGTTATGCAACTAATTTTTCCGATCTTATTTTATGAGGAATTCCTCGAAGATCCGTCCGAAAATCTTTAAAATCGTGACCGACCATCTTAGATTCCAATGAAACTTTACACGTTTCACCGTCATGCAAGACTAAATATTTTCCACAGGTAATAAGATTATTTTGACTCAAGAGCAACTTTTCAAAAGGGCGTAAACGTTTCTACGTGCATGAACTTCAAAATTTTTTTGTTCGATTACTGTATTTTATACAGCAAAACTATCTGAGAACAAGTTATAGGGAATGAATACTTCTGTCTAAAAAAAATATACACTGAAAAAAATGTTGTCATTTTTCAAAAAAACAAAAATTTATGATAAAAATTTAAATTGCGAAAAAAACCATTTTTTTAATTTTTTTATATTTTGTTACCAAAAACCTAAAGAGAAAAGAAACATTTTGAATGTGATTGCATGCTGGAGAAAAAATCGGTAAAAAAAGTTTTTCTAACAAAAAAAAAATGTAAAATATTCCGTAAAAATCTATTTTTCCCCTTTTGAATATCAAACTTCCTTGTTTTAATTTTTTTTCATAAAAGAATCTTTTACCCCCACTCTTGTATATAGAACTGTATTTCTAGTCTTAAGATAGCTGTAGAATTCTTCCTCTCAATATAAAAAAAATATCTGAACATTGTAACCTCCTAGTTTTAAGTATTTAAAATGTAATAAACAAAAGAATTTGGCACCGCCAAGCTAACGCATTTGTGCCTTTCAAATAAACGAACTGAATAAAAAAAATAAATAAAAGCTACTGCAAGACAGCTTCGGACGAAGCAGTAAGTATCATTGATCAGTAATTACGTACAAGCCTGTATTGATTCTTCTGGTTTGTAGGGGAAGATGGGGTAAAACGCACCTCCTAAGGAAATATGATCATAACTCAGCTATAGAACATAAATCGGGAGAATTTAATTAATGATATCGTTCTGTCAACATTTTACTCTGTAATCACAATCATAACGCTTTACAAAATAATCAAGAGCATGAAAAATATTCGATTCTTCAAAATCATTAAAAATTGTCTTTTGAAAAATCAGCGGGGCAAAACGCACCTGTTCGGGGGTAAATTGCACCACAACAACGGAGCAGAATGCTCGGTGAATAAGCAAGTAGTTTTGTTTTCTGGCGAGATTTCACAAAAGTGTGCCATTAAATAGCCTTAGGTTATGCAATTAGTAGGTTTTCAGAACAATTTTTCTATTTCGATTATAAATCAGCCAAATCAAAGTATGACAGTATTGAACGTACAATTGTGTAAATCCAATAGATGTATTTAGGTTTGAGACCCCAGGTCTTTCCAAAAGTTCGTCTGCACTGCCCGAAGGCCATGCACGCTTTCTTGACTCTGAACTAAATGTGAGCAGACCAATTCAGTTTGGAATCCAATATGACTCCAACGTATTTGACTTGATCTGCACACAGTAGCTCAGAATCAAAGAACTGCAAGGGACGAACCCCGGTTGTTATTCGCTTCTTCGTGAAAAGAACCATTGAAGTTTTGCTTGGGTTAACTGATAGTTTAACTTGTCGACACCACTGTTCGACGGCTCTTAATGCTTGTTGCATTAAGTCAAAGATTGTGCCGATGCAAAATCCAGTAATTAGTATTTGGTAATCGTCAGCAAACCCGTAGGTTGGAAATCCAAGCTCATTGAGTTTCTTCAACAAGCCGTCAGCTACTAAGTTCCATAACAAAGGTGACAGAACGCCGCCCTGAGGACAACCGCAAATACTCAACTTCCGTATCTCAGCCTGTCGCAGTGACGAGCAAAGTATGCGGTTACTAAGCATTGCGTTTATCCAACCTGAGATACATGCAGGTATCCCATGACCGCGCGTCGCTTCCAGAATAGACTGGAAGGACACATTGTCAAAAGCACCCTCAATATCTAGGAATACACCCAAGCTAGATTGCTTGAGGGAGAAGGCCTTCTCAATGTTGTAAACAACATCGTGAAGCAGAGTGATCGTGGATTTCCCACACTGATATGCATGTTGCATTTTATGCAGTGGATATTCAAATAAACTAACGTTCCTGATGTGATGATCGATTATCCGTTCCAAAGCTTTCAGAAGAAAAGAACTTAAGCTGATAGGCCTAAAACTCTTGGCTTCTTCATAGCTTGAGCGCCCCCCTTTGGGAATAAATCTAACAGTTATTTCTCGCCATGCTTTCGGGATATACCCGGTAGCAAGACTGGGAAGCAAAATCTTTTTCAATACATGTTTAAGAATATCAAATCCCTTTTGCAGTAGCACGGGAAGTATTCCATCTTTTCCGGGTGATTTGTATGGAGCAAAGCTGTCAACTGCCCACTTGACCGATTCAGTGGAAACCAATGTGCGTGCTAACGCCCACGAGTCCGAATCACCAGAATGAGATCTGTGAACATTGATCAACTCCGGATCGATACAACCTGGAAAGTGTGTGTCGAAGAGACAATTAAGAACATCTTTTTCGTCCGTCACATAAACACCATCTCTGGTTTTCAAGGAGTTCATCTGAAAATCATTCGATTTGGAGAGAATTTTATTTAACCTGCTAGCCTCGTTCAGACTAGAGACATTAGTGCATAGGCTTTGCCAGCCAGCCCGTTCTGCAGATCTAAGACATTTCTTATATGCACTACGAGCTGACCTGAAAGCCCTGGAGTCATCACGCTGACGCCGGTTCCAAGCTCTTCTCATAACTTTCTTCATTCTATCAAGCTCAGCCCTCCACCAAGGGGTTCCCCTAGTCGATTTAACAGTACGAAGTGGACAAGCTTCTTCGTAGGATGCTAATATGAATGAGTTTGTCGTATCCACGACGTCATCTAAGTCGTCTAGTTGACTAATTGTTGGAAAATATCCATGAAATTTAGTCGCTAAGTTTTCCAAAAAGAGGTCCCAGTTTGTAGACTTAGGATTACGATATGTCACCACATTGAAGGTGACATCAAAATGCTCGAAAAATATATATTTATGATCGGATAGAGACGGTTCAGTTTCATTTGGAACCTGCCAATTTCCCAGTTCATGCAAAATTCTATCAGAGCAAAGTGTTATGTCTAACACCTCCTCCCTCCCAGACCTCGCAAAAGTTGGTCGGTTTCCCACATTCAGAATATGGAGATTTGTACTACTTATGTACTCCATCAGTTCAGAGCCTCTCAGATTGATGTCTGAGCTGCCCCAAATGATGTGATGAGCATTCGCATCACTGCCGATAATGAGCGGAAGCCCATTTCTGCTACAATATGATACAACGCTTTTGAAATCATCAGAAGGAGATGATTCGTTATGCGGTAGGTATGCTGAACAATATATATATTTTTTGTCTACGTTTCCGACAGTCAATGTAACTGTGACAACACAGATATCGCGAGTTGTGAGCTCCGATATGAGACACGCGTCAATAGCCTTATTTGCAAGAATGCAAGCACGAGGCATTTCACGTGGGTTAGTCATGCCTGTCTTGTTGTAAGCAATGAAGGCAGTGTTAAGCAACATTCCAAAATAGAAGTTTCCTTTATGGAAATACGGTTCTTGAACCAATGCTATGGAAGCTTTACCTTCCTGCATGAGTCGAGATAAATTCATAGTTGCTGTACGTTTATGTTGGAGATTGATTTGTGCTATTCTAACCATTGTTGATTAGAGAACTGTACATTTCATCTCCAACACAAATTGCACAACAACTAGAGGACACCAAGCGAGTTGGGATGTTAACGCATTTAGCGAGCCATATCAGGTTTAAATGGGACATGATCATTTGATTCCCACGATTTGCGAAGAAAATAATGGTCCACTGTGTCAGAGATTCGCATAACACAGCAAGGGCAAAACCCAAAATGCTCCGTGCGCGACTGGCATATTTTAGACCCTCCAATCATTAAGTCCTCGGCACGGAACTACACCTTGACTTAGGGTCTCCTACTTTCAGTCGCCTCCTACGACATGGCAGCAGGACTCCAGTGGCTCAATTCTAGGCCGGATACCACACGGCCTCTGGGCAGGTTCATCTGTACACATCGAAATTTGATAATCGAAACTCAACAAAACTTCACCGAAGTACCATCAGCCGAGAGTCTCTGCAAACCCCCAGCCAACAAAAATTCGGCAAAATTAAGTGGATCATCGGTGAAAAAAATCGGTGTGTAGAGTGAACGTTCCGCTGCGTAATGCAGCATACTGGGGAGTTCGCCCGACTTTTCCCAGGCTCCGTTCGCCATTGAGAATGTTTTAAACCCCCTCAACAATTTTACCCATAGCACGGGTCGCATGACACTATGGAATTGGGGTTCCCTGTTTGGTAGATTTTTACCACTGAAACAGGTAGTCCGTAGTGTTATTCTTAGCCGGTTGAAACAACCACTACCGACACTACATGGCTTATCTAGGCTGTTCGGTGAAAGAAGCTGACATTGAAGAACAGCTTCCATATTTAGATGGGCGAACAGCCGCAGTCACGAGCTCAGTCAGGTATCTGAATCACGGATGGGTCCTGGTGTTCAAAGCCATGAAGAATGTCCGAACATGCTATATGCGGTATATGTTTTTACTTCGAGTTCCAGTGTTTCCTCCAGCTGGTAGATGCAAACTTCGACATTGTGTCGTAATTGGTGCATGTACGAGAGCTCTGTGGAGTCTTCTGGGGTTGTGCATTTTGATATACTCTTGCAGAAACTTTTTGATCTACGATACCGAAGTTGTATCAGAACTTGCCAACTCAAGGCGTTAGACTTTCCTATGTCCCGACATCTGTTATATCTTCTTTATGATTTACTCTTAATATCACGAGATAAAATCGGCTACGGAAAATTTTCTATAATTGAGCAGTCCTTGATTTCCTCAAAAACTCTGACGAACACCATCTTTCTAAGCTACACTCGGGAGATGTATAATAATTTACCAGGTCCTAAAAGTTTCTGCGCTCACTAGCGCCGCATAGTGAGAGTATTCTAAACTAATCGTTGGGTAGTTCTCGACCTCTCAAGCAACTTTTTTTGAAGATACCACCCTTCTGAACTGCCTTTATGTTGAGATGCAGAAATTGAAAGAAAAAATGCTACTAATTTTCCTTGTTTTTGATATACTTTTCTATAGGAAAATCCAGTTAACAAACTTTCTACTGCGATTAGAGCTATGTTCACCTGTTAAAACATGTTAAGATATGTGTAAGGAACAACCTTCGATGATATGTGTCCATGTAGGGCCTATTAAATCAGAGTGTAAGTGATGTTACTATGGAAACATAGCAAAAACACGATTTTTGATTGGAGACACCTCTAAATCATGTCCAAATGAGGCCATTTTTGGCGAAAGTTCTTAAATTCACACCTAGAACAAAAATTTGAGCTGACCCATGTATATTTCAAAACTTTTTCAAAATGTGGAGAGGTCTAATGCAGGTCCATTCCAATTTAATCTATCCATGATCGAGTAGCCGTTGAGCTCTTCAAGAACTTTGCCAAAAGCGCAAATATTAGACATTTGAGATATATCACAATCTACAAAATGCAGAAAGCATGAACGCTCACTAGCGCCGCATAGTGAGAGTATTATAAACTAATCTGTTACCGTTGGTTAATCCTCGACCGCTGGAGCAACTTAATTGAAGACACCACCCTTCTAAACTGCCTTTATATTGAGATGCAGAAATTGAAAAGTAAAATGCGTACTCACTAGTGTCACCTAGCGGGTAAAAGCGAAATTTTGCTATACATTGTCAAACAGCACTTGTCGCCCTGGAGAACTTTACCAAAAACAGCGTTTTCTTAAATTATCAGACATTATAAATATGTCCATAAAGTTTCACTCTTATTAGCGCCATCTAGTGGGCGAGTTCTGAACTAATTTGTTCGCCGTAGGACAGAGCTCGACCTGCCTATGAATATTGCCAAAGACACCACCCTTCCAAATGATCATGATCTCGAGATACATGCTTTGAAAGAAAATGTTCTCTAGCGCCGCCTGGCGGGTCCATTCCAATTTAATCTGGCGGCATAGTTCTCAACTAATTGGATACCCAATTACTCTAAGTTGTAGGCCCAAGTGAGTACAACAACTTTGCCAAAGAAAGTATGGCGCTACATGTTGACACGGACGAAATAATCGGCCACAGCCCCAATTAGTCGAAATCCCATAAGCAATGGGTATCCTACATATTCATTTTCATTGAATGTATTAAGCAGTTTCACACCTATTTAAAGATCAGGGGCCCCTCAGTTCAATAGTGCCGGCTCTGGCCGACGTATATTTTCATCAACGCAACGCGGCCTGGAACTCAAATGTGGGGCACGAATGTTGCATGATCTATTTGCTCCAACAAATAACTTCAGAATCTGTCGTTTTATAAAATTAAAAATATACCTACTTACAGAAATATTACTAAATACAAAATTAAACATCTTGTGATTATACAATTTTTCCTACGAGAAAAGTATTTCAAACAGAATTCAACGTGAAAATTTCGTATAACGGTAATGTTGAATTCAATGGAGTGTGTTGATGATGATAAATAAATTAACGTGAAATTCAACGCCGGTAATGCGCTAAATTCATTGTTATCGGCGGTAAAGTTGAATTCAACGATAACAACCCTGGGATACACTCAGGTTTTTTTACGCGGGGTATACAGGCCGTATAAATTAAAACCAAAATCCGCGGAAATGAAAACCGCGTAAATTTAAAAAAAACCGCGTGAGTTTCCTCGTAAAAATACCGTGCAAAAAAAACCTGAGTGTATAAGTAAATATTGTAATACCATTCTCTGTAGTTTACATATGCTTTACGGTAATAAAAAATAAATTCCAAGAATTATATTGGAAAACGAATAATTGAAATCGGTCGGCGAATGACTGGTTTGCGATTGCTCTAAGAAGAGTATCACTTTTCTCAGTACTGACTTTGATTTGCAGTTTTTGCAATTACTTAGGATATGCAAGTCCTTTTCACCAAATTATGTAATCAATGGATTTGCAAAAGCTATACCTTTCTGAATGGTGAAATCGTAGAACAAACAACTCAGATAAGGCTAATCAAATTCAGCGTTCCAACTTTTTTCGATGGCTTTATTTTACTATAACTTGTAATTGATAGTATCGTCCTATCTTTTGAGGGCGACTTGAACTTCCAACATTCCAATCATAGCGATCATAAAAAAAAATTGTTTCAGTAAAAAGTTTGTTGATAACTCACATTTAGACACTCCCATTGGACCCTGCAAGGTGAATCTACGGTATGGATGCTGTGACAATCTGGCATCGCTGACTGAGACACTGTCGTTGATTACACTTTGCGAAACGCTCAAGGAAATTTGACTTGAGCAATTTGCTACCCGACTCGCAGTACTCGAGATTAAACCAAAGTACCCTAGCCGCAGAAAGAAACCCTTCCGAAGAAAATTACATAATGGCCATTACTTACTCCTGAAAACATTTTTTTGCTCTTCCACCGCAGCTGTTTGTACTCTGCCGTAATCAGCTCCACTGCCGTGCTACTACCACCGATGAAAGCTTAGTGTTTTTTTTTTTTTCTTCTTTGCTTCACCAAACTCTTGCCGGTCGGTGATGACCACTTTCAGCTTCTCCTGTACTCAAAAAGATGTTCACTGCTTGTGCTGCTAGTCGTTGGTTGGGGTATTGTGGATTATTTTTTCAACACCGAAAGAAACGGTATTATCTAATAATGGAAGCCTTTCAAGCAACGACCGAAACCGCCGAGGGAATTTCGTTCGAGAGCGCTTTTTTTCTGTTTTCTTCTGTTGGCTGTTGCACGTTTCGTCTTCTGGACCGTGCACTCAATTTGACACAAACGCAGCAGCAGCAGAAGTAATAGGAAGAGGAAAATGCACCGAAACTTGCAGCTCACTGATAACAACTTTTTTTTTTTGCTCGTCTTTCTTCTCCAATCCAACAACACGTGGTAATGAAATTTTCGCTTGGATGGAAACTTGTTCCCACTGCCTTTTCGTTTCGGCACTTAGAATCAGGGAAAATTCCTTCAATGCGCGTTCACTTTGTAAACTTTTTTTTTTCTCTGCTAGGCACGTACCGACTTGGACGACGACGACGATGAAATGGGGAAAAAATTGGATCCTTCTGCCTGGTAGAACAGATTGAAGAAGTAGTGACTCGGCTTCGCTGTGTTGGTCTCGCGTCAGTCCACAGTCAGTCCTGGGAGTGGGGTTGGGTTGTGGGTACCTGATCAAATTTGCACTCTCGACACCACTACACAAGAGGTCTGATGCAGGTCGTCCAAAAACTACCCGAGGCAGACCGAAACTGATTGCAATGAGACACACACTTTGGCTACGGCTACCTCTACTCTAAGCAGACACCGACACCGATTTAGCATTTCGTGTGTCTCCTTCACCCTCCCAGCACCATTCCATACGTGGACTAGAAAGAAAGAGAAGGGGTGCGGTACTGTGTTACATACTCGATCCGTACTTGATTGTCTGCCTGGTTACTTACTTGATCGCTTACCGACTCAGTTTTATTACACCTTGGAATTTGTTTTTATTTTTCTCCTTCTTCTACGCGCCGGTGTGGTGGCCTGGGTCCGACGGAGAGTAATTACCGTGCTGTTTTATTATGTCGTCTATTCGGCAAGTGGCAAGGGTCTGAGATCGAATCGAGACTACGGTTGTATAGCAATCAATCCAGCCAGACACGTCGTCGTTGTCGTCACCGGGGAAGAGTGCGTCATCAAAATGGGGATTGAAAAAGAGTGGCCAATGGTTTTTGGTCAATTATTAAATTGATGGTACGTGTAAAGTTACTATCAGCTAGCTAGGTGGATTTTTAGTGTTTGTTATTCGTGCTCTCGATCGGCGCCAGCAATTATATCTACATATGATTCCACCTTTGAAATAAAGTATAACCATGTAGTCTTCGAACAATAGTGGGATTTTAAAGATTTCGATAAACACACATACCTGATACCGTGCAGCATACGTTAACTGGAACATCGATTGTTTGCTAATTTCATCCTCTTTTCAGCTTTTTTCACCTAGAGACTTGAACTACTTCAAGTGACGAACCCGCCAGCATAGTTGATATGGATCAGTGTTAAGATCGTAGATTAGCACATTTAATTGGTATCGGACGTACGTATCGGTGCTATAGTGCAGCCTTAGAGGGAAAATGCGGTCCCAGGATGGTAAAATATGCAGGACTCAACCTCAGCTCACTCAGTTAATTAAACACACGATTGCTCGAAACGAATTAATATCTTATTTAGTAGTCCAGTTATTCATAAGGTTTTTTAGCTACCGTTGTTGTATTTGATATTTGTTCAGAAGATATACAAATATCTCAAGTTAAAGATTAAGATTCAGGGAGCATTTTGGATTTAATGACTTGAAAAAGCCGGTTTATTTGGTGAAAATGGTTTTCCAAAATTCCTATATCGTCGCTGTTGTGCTATCTAATGACAAACGCCATTGTGGGATAGTATGAGTTAGACATGCCCTAGGGTGGGTGAGCCAGTTATAGCACTAGTTAAGCATAACGAAGGGGTTTGGTCCTTCATTTTCGTCAATTACAAACTATATTTTTTTAAAAAGAACTGAGAGTTCCTAACAAGAATCTGTCTTGGATTCAACCGATTTTTCTACGAAAGAGTTTTGAATATAAAGTCAAAGCTTTGTCTCTTGCTCCAGTTATGGCACCAAGTGTTCCATCGTTGACCCTAGTAGTGCTTCATTTGTTGACACTATTATTATTTCAAAAATATCTTTGTTGACGTTTATTATTTATTTATTATTATTACTTGATAATTTTTTTTTGTAAGTAGTAAAAGCCCCTTTGAGTGAAATTTCATTTTTCAATCTCTTCTCAAAAAGGTACAAAACCTACTTATCTTTTCAAAAAAATATATGTATAATAAATTCTTAAATTAATTTAGCTCACTCGGTTAAATAAATCCATAACAGAGCTAAGCTTCATACTTCCTATGTATGTGAAATATAATGCTTGATTGTGTAATTCTTTCGATTAGTAAGTCGTCTTTAAAGATCTGAAAATATATACATTTTATGAAGTATCAAAGTTTCAGATTGGATCTCATAAGAAATTCAAAGATGCTTTTAAGGACAACAAAGTCTTATTGGCTAATACATCTCTAACAGAATGAAAGATAAGTTTTCCTACAGAAGAGAGGGCAGAAATAGAATGTTGTCTTGTTTCTGAAAATCGCGAACAATGTAAAATGATATGATAAATATCCTCCAGGGCCGTAGATAGAAAATACGGGCCCAGAGGGTCCAACGTACGGGCCCCCAGCACTGTATATTGCCCGTGTATCACAAAATTAAAGTTTGAAATCCATTGTATTTACTGATATTATATATTTATATTACTCTGAAATTATATTGTTATGAACCATTTTTTTTGCTCTAGTTATTTGTAGTGCCAATGACGGTAGAAAGAATTTTTTCGTCAATAGTATTAGTAAAAGTAAAGAAATGGAAAGATTAAAAATGTAGTACATAATTGCAAAAATTATAAACATTATCCAAACAAAAAAAATTCAAAGAATCCCTTTGTTCAATTGTACAAAAAACAAAATAAAGGGAAAACTTTATATTGAAAGTGTGTACAGAAAAACTAAAATCGCAAAATCAACCGCATAAACAAATTAAAGTCAATTGTCAAAAAATGTATAATCGAAAACAACCAAACCACCAAAACAAAACCTGTAAGAATCGATAATAGAAAACAGGAAACTAGACAATCAAATTGCAAAGATTAAAGTAGTCGAACATTGTTGAACAAATGGTGAAAATTATAAAAAAAATCGGCAGATGTTGAAAAATTTTGAGAACCAATGAAAATGAAAAAAAAAACAACTAAAAAAAATACGAACATTGATATAAGATAAAAATGCATAAAACTGAAAAGCTCGAAAATGATTAAATATATTCAACATTAAAAACAAGAAATATTTAAAGAGATAGAAAAAGTGAATAAAGCGTTAAGAATGTATAAAAGTAGAGGAATAGATATAAAAGACAAAAATAATATAAACATGAAGAAATTAAAAAAAAAATGAAATGAACAAAAACGGACAAAATGGAAAACAAAAAATAGTATAAAACTTAAATGGTATACCATAGAAACACACAAAATTGAAAAAATAACAAGAAGAAATTGAAAAAATAGATTAGATTATTTAAAGAATGGAAAACAACATTAGAAATGAGTCTTGACAGTAATTCAAACAACAGCCTAAATGTAAAACGAAGAAAAAATGCGCATAATGGAATAAAAAAATCTAATGTTTTCTAGAAAAATAAAAAAATGAAAAAACAAACCTATTGGAAAATGGCCAACAGAAAAAAGCACTTTCAAAGTAGGTTATATGGAAAAATTAAGAATAACTAAAATGAACAAAATGAAAGATTAAGGAACATGCGTAAGAAAAAATTATAATAAATTAGCAATTAGAAAAAATAAACCTACAGAAAACGGAAAGCTGTACCAAAATACGAGAAATGAAGATAAAGGGACAATGAGACATTTTAAAATGAATTTAAAAAAGTAAAACTGCAAAAATATATAGAGAGAAAAGAAAATAGAAAAAGGAAATGATAAGAATGAATGGAACTAATAGACTAATTTTGAATGTTTGATATAATGACAAAAGAAACAAATGAAAAAGCAGGGTATTAATATATGAAACGACAGAAAAAATAAAATAAAATGGAAAAACTCAGCAATGACTATAAATTAAGGTAAGTGGTATGGATAAAAATGCAAAAATAAACAGCGTGAAAAGCAGGACAAAATCAAAATATGGTAACAATGGAAATAGATAAAAAAAGCAGAATGTTGAAATTGTAGATATACCGCGACTTGCAGCCTTCATCAGTGTTTGTATCAATATACGAAAGACATCAAAAAAGAAAAGTGTTTAAAATAACATTCCACTAAGTCGTTCAAAAACAGTGCTTTTTTAAGTGCTGAAAAAAATTGATCAACGAAATTTTAACAAAATTTTAAAAAATCCATGTAATAATGGGGAAAATAGCGAACCATGGATCAACTTACAAATAAGGGTTGTGGTTGGATTTTACGCTATGCTGGTTTCGAAAGGGAAAATATACTTTTGCATATAAAATATTTGAAATAATCCATAAAAAATTGTAAAACGATCCTTAACAAAGTTGTCCATGTTCCACTGAACAAAACTGAAAATCCATAAAACAGTGCGAAGGATCCATAAAAAAGGGTGATTTGATCCATAGATTATGTAAAATTGAACCATATCGACGTGTTTTAATGTACATTGTTAATATTCTATGGATCAATGTCAGTAAATTTATGGCGCAAAATGTATCATTTTATGGAACATTTCCAGTATTTTTATGGGGCATTAGTTGATTTTAATTGCTCTTTTATTACTATTTTAGTGCTCTTTTACGACCATTTTATGGTTCAATTTTACATAATGTATGGATCAAATCACCCTTTTTTATGGATCATTCACACTGTTTTATGGATTTTCAGTTTTGTTTTATGGAACATGGACAACTTTTTTATGGATCGTTTTTCAATTTTTTATGGATCATTTTTGTTGTTTTAGCGGCGCAAACTTAGGGCTGCCACACAGAATAGGGGAATGATTATACTTGTTAAATCAAGCATATTGTTGATAATCTAGTTGCATTGCCAAGATCTTGAAACTGGTCTCTGTATTGAAAAGTATGAAGCATACAGGGTGTTTGGTTCACGGTTAAGAACCTCTCGGGGGGTGATAGACTGTCATATTTGGAGAAAAAAATTGTTCTACACATACCATCAAATCTCAATCGTTACAGAGTTATTGAACTTTATGTGTAAAAAACTTATTTGTCTTAAAATACCTCTAACTCAAAAAGTATACTTTGTATTTCAAATATTTTAGATCCACTGGGAAGGTGAGAAAATTTCGCATTGAATGATGCCCTCACATGTTTCAGCTAATGAGTTTAAGTAGCTTTTTCAAAGTAATTTAGTGAAAATTAAACAATTTTAATCGATTTTTCGTTCATTTCTTGAAGATCCCAATAGTTAACCTCATCATTTTAATAATCCAGATTGTTAGTCTTGAAGAGCTGCATAATTCGTTCTTTGACATGATACACTTACCTTTTCTTATTTTCATGAGTTTGAGTTATTCAACTTGGATATTTTTATCTTATTTTCACTAATACCAGCTCTAATTGAAAAAGTAAGGCACTTATTGTACTTTTTTACTTTTTATTCGAAAGCCAGGAAAATTTTACAGAGAAAAAATTATTAATACCTTTCAGTTAAGTGAATTTAGTATTCTTTTAGAAGTAAATTATTTTAAAGTTAGTGTTATTATTAGCATTTCTTAAAATAGTAAATAATAAACATCACCATTATTATCATGGAAATAATGCATCTCAGCAAGTTCTACAGTTTTGTCTTTGACTCCATTCAATTATCTCTTTTTGTTTCGACGCAAAATCGTTTTTATCACATCGTTTCATATGCAAAAATAACGATTTCGAACCCACTACATTTGTGGCGAGGTCATGCTGTGTTAACTATTAAATAGCAGCAAAATGAAAAGAGATATAGACAAAGTGTCAAATAAAAAGTTATAGAGAACATTAAGGGGCATCAAATAAATAATAGTAACAATAAATTTTGTTGATTAATAATTAGAATAATTAAAAAACTCTCCAAAAAACACAAATTTTGAGTTATTTCGTTAGTAAAAAATCATTTAGCACACTTAACTTAAAGATATTTGTACATACACTGATAGAACATTTTCTCAGCTTTCCAATAAAATCTTGTAAATAACGATATAAAGCATATTTTTCAGATTAGAGCCTTTTAAGCACTTGCAAGTCGGTTACAGGAAAAGTATAGTAATGAAATTACAAAGAAATTAGAAGAGATAGGAATATGTCGTCCAAGAACAAATTATGAATCGTCCTAAAACCCAACTTGTGGATAATTGATGTTGCTATAATCATACTTCATTATTTCGAGAAAATTAGCAAAAACCTCAAAAACACTAACTTTTAACTACTTTACAGCTAAAAGGTAACTAAAACTAATTAACTAAAAGATATGAGAACACCATTGAATAGGAAATATTCTCACCTTTCGAATGGAACTAAAAGATTTAAAATGCAAAGTATAGTTTTAAAGTTAGAGGTATTTTAAGACAAATAAGTTTTTTACACAAAAAGTTCAATAACTCTGTATCGGTTGAGATTTGATGGTATGTGTAGAACAATTTTTTTCTCCAAATATAACAGTCTATCACCCCCCGAGAGGTTCTTAACCATGAACCAAACACCCTGTATTACTTTAAAACTCATCAGAAAATCAACAATAAATTCTTTAAAAAATTGCCGATTCTTGAGATAAGCCTTGCTGACAGTATAATAGTATATCGCATTGTAGCTGATCTCTTGCTATATTTTTTTCCTTATATAACCAACTTTGGGGTTTGTAATCAATTACTTCTCAATTGCGCTAACTTGTTTTATTCAGATTCTTTCATGTACCAGCTATCGAGGTCATTTTAAGCGCAGCTCAGTTCTACTCGTGTTCAGTGCTAGGTCACAGCGGTATTAGGCAACGTACGGTTATCACATTTCTTATTCGCGCACGTTGGCTGCCTGCGTCAGTGTCTGTTCTTTGTCTGCAGATGAAGTCGTTTGTTTGCTCCGCTCACTGGCTAAGTATAACTCAGGCAGAATTGAGCATGAGCATGAACATGAGCATGATGACCGTACAATACGGTGTCCCAAAATGACATCATGTTAAAAAGTCATCGGGCTCACTTCTTAAATGAAAGATTAGGGTATCAGGACCATTAGAGTGACAGGAAAAAAATGACCCCTATCGGCCCATGCCTGCGTCGATTCCTAGTTCCACCAGGAGTACTTGCTCCAAATTTGAAGCAAATCGGACAAGTCTAGCTACCGGACCAACGTGCCTGAAGTTTGTATGGGATTTTTCGACAATTTACATGGAGAAAACCCACTAACTCGCATTTTCGCCGCTAGGTGGCACTATATGCATCATATTATCACTGAAAGTGAAAATAAGAAAGATAATTTAATTGCCTACAAATTTGTTGAAGACTGCTAGTCAATCACGCTTTGGTAAAAGAAGTTATTAAACTTTTAACGAAGTGATGTCTGAGTCAGTTTTGTATGGGGCCTAGCAGTGCATGATTGTGGATCAGTACTTGATTTGCACGAACAAAACATTTTTGTGAAATAATGGTTAGGTTTAGGTCAATAGTATGTTCGGAAGAATTATAGTAAGTAATACGAGTCATGTTTTGGTTAGAAAATTTTAGTTCCACATTTTACCGCATAGAGGGCGCCAACACTAACTTTTCAACGGAAAGAGATAGAGAATAGGTGTCTTCCACAAAGTTGTAGAGCAAGTATTTTTAAAAAATTCTTCCGAACATCTCGATATTCTATCTCACTCCTATGAAAAGTTAGTGTTGGCGCCCTCTATGCGGTTACAGGTGGAACTAAAATTTTCTAACCAAAACATAACTCGTATTATGTACTACAATTCTTGTGAATATACTATTCAGCTAAATATAACCATTATCTCACAAAAATGTATAGTTGGTGGTAATCGAGTACCGATCCACAACTATGCGCTGCTAGGCCCCATGCAAAACTGACTCAGACATCACTTCGTTAAAAGTTTAATAACTTTTTTTACCAAAGCCGGATTGACTAACAGTCTTCGACAAAGTTGTAGGCAATTAAATTATTTTTCTTATTTTCACTCACAGTGATAATACGATGCATATAGTGCCACCTAGCAACGAAAATGCGAGTTAGTGGGTTTTCTCCATGTAAATTGTCGAAAAATTCCACACAAACTTCAGGCACGTTGGTAGCTAGACTTGTCCGATTTGCTTAAAATTTGGAGCAAGTACTTCTGGTGGGACTAGGAATCGACTCAGGGGTGGGCCGATTGAGTTTTCAAAAATTCGTTATTTTTCTGGGCACTCTAAGGACCACTTTCTTCTTCGGAGTGATTTTGTTAAAGCGCTCCCTACTAGTGGCGAATATTGATTTTTTGTAAAATGGGCCGATTTTGGGTAAAATTTCAAATTTATGCTTGTTGAAGTGCTCCTGAACTGTCGTAGATTTTTTCAGCAATATTTTATTTTTCTGGAGATCCAAATGGAGTAGTTTGGTTAGTTAATTTGTACAAATTGTGGATTATAAGAGGGGCAGAGCCTTTAAAACTTGGCAAAAGGTTTAATTTTTGGTTAAATTATTTTCCTTCTATTTTCCAAAAAACAATTAGTGGTCTAAGCATATTTGAATTGTTTTATTTTTTGGAACATTATTATTTTTGATGAATTGCTAAAAATGTCGAAGGTTATATAACAAAAACTTATATAACTCATACCCCATTAGCCGCAGCTATACACTTTCTTCAGCAAAACCACGCCCCTATATTTGGTTCAACTATTTGAAGTGTTTCCCATACTTTTAAAATTTTGTAGATACCCAATTTTGAAGAAAAACTAATGAAAAACACCAAAAATTAAACTTTTTACCAAGTTTTAAAGTCTCTGCCGCTCTTATAATCCACAATTTGTACAAACTAACTAACCAAACTTCTCCATTTGAATTTCTAGAAAAATAAAAAAATACTGAAAAAAATCTAAGACAGTTCAGGAGCACTTCAACAAGCATGAATTTGAATTTTTACCCAAAATTTACAAAAAAAAAACAAAATTCGCCAATAGTAGGGAGCGTTTTAAGAAAATCACTCCGAAGAAGAAAGTGGTCCTGATACCCTAACCTTTCATTTAAGAAGTGAGCCCGATGACTTTTTAACATGATGTCATTTTGGGACACCCTACCGTAAAATTCGTAGTTGCTACTCCATGATTGACCAGAACAAGCGAAATTGCACAGATTCAACGAATGGGGCCTGGGAGTATCTGTCCATTCTCAATGTGCACGTTTCGAGAGTTCTATACTTTGAATTGCCAATACCGGCGCCGGCCACGCCCTTACAGCCATCGGGGAAGGAAAGGAATGTTAGTGTAGCAAAAGTTGTTGCGAGGACCGTGTATACCTATGCATCTCCACGTTTGCCACGGGAAGGAGTTTTTGTTAATAGGATGGGGTAAAGAGTTACACAAACCTGAATTCACCTTGATAAGTGATACAACTGTGCAACTCTCAGAAGTGTAATCATGTGTTTATTGCTCTGGGCAGCCGGCTGCCGAGAATTTGATATTTTTTTGGTTTGTTGAATTAATTTGAATATGTCCGGTTTGCAAAAAAGCAACTTCAACTACGGACTGCCCACAGTCGGGAGTGTTGCTTATGTTTAATAGAATCAGAAAGGTATGTGAACAATTCAATTATTCCTTGTTTCGCGATATACCAAAATGAATTCAATATTATGAAAAGCGATTACCTTTAGCGTCTCAAGAGATCTGTCGAAATAGATGCGGTAATATACCTATGTAATTGAAGACTTCGCAATACAAGCACTATTAATCTGTTATAAAATTTCGTATTTATGTAGCAAATAAAATGACAATTATATATTGATTTCTTTCTCCGCGAACATTGAATAAGGTACCGAGTGTTATTCGCGCGCGTTGTTACTCCTCCGGAGATCGCGTAAATGACTCACTGAACTAACGGCCGCTAACGCTAAAAAGTAAGCACTACCGAAATTTTACACTAATGACTAGAAAAAGATTGAAAACAATGAGAACGAAAAGAAACTAACCTGTCACTTTTTACGTCAATAATCAAGCTAGAATATTTTATACTCATGAAGAAATATGGTTGACATGACAATCAATAATATAGTGCATGCACTACTTCAAAGCAAATGAAATGGGAATCAAAAGCCATTCGTCTAGCTGCTTTATTTTAGAAATAGGCCACCTTAAAGCATGGTATGCACAAATAAAATAAATTAAAGACCAAATCGGATAACAAATACTATTTGTACTCACTGGAAGTTAAACTCACTCCACAGTTAAAAGCCAGTAGAAGAGCATTTGCGTGTGGAATATCAACATTAGAGAGTTCAGGCGAATGTCCTATAAAAATAAAGTTTGCACCCAGAATCAAACCATCTACAGAAACTTATATCGGTATTCAACAAACCAACATAATCTCGTTCAAATTGTCAATCGTAGCCACAATACCGTTTGCTAGAAGAAAACTAATAAAAGAGCACACACCTTCGCAGTGCACTCTGGAGCGCGCGCCGTGGTGAATGTATTTAAGAACGCCACACATAATTGAAAGAGCATGAGAGCGTTTATTTAGCTCCGAAAGAAAGAGCGTTCTGTTTTTTTCTGTGGTCTGTAATCATTGTATGCATAAAATTGGCGCGCCTGTGCATCATTGAAATGATGCCTGGCAGCAGTCATGGAATATATTGCTTCGAGCTGACGGAACGTAGCAACTACTACGAGGTCAGAAAGCAAACTGACGATTTTTTTCTTATGTGCTGCTTTTATACGTGTGTCGCGGTTTATTGAAGGGCAAAGAGGCGGTCCTGGCAATGCTCGCTGCCTGGTTCAATTGTTCAGACCAATTAGCACAGATAATTGCCACTTTCACAAAATACATTAATATTGTAATTTATAGTAATAGTATATTTCACGGAATCAAATACAATAAATGTGCACATATTTCCGATCAGATAGTGTACAAATATAGCGATTTCGATCAGTACAACAGAAGTTTTTCGCATTTGAAAACTGGGGAAATATCTCAGCAGAAACTTTGAAACGGGACCCCTATATTGAAACGTTAGGAGTATTCTACTTCAAAACATCGCACGCGATCCATACTTTATCATCAAAAGAATCCAGGTGGCATCATTGTACGTATGGTTGTAAGGTGGCGTGATTTCCGCGTCACATATTTAAAATTCTGTGATGCAGCCAACTGTCTGCTCTTTTATGAAACGCATTCTCTTTTACACGATCTTTCTAAATTACACCCAAAACTCGGCCGTAATACTTTTTCGGTAATAAGAAAAAATGCTCTAATAGCAAGATGTTCAATACTAAAACGGTCGCGACAAAACATTCCCCAAACAGCGATTACAATACATTCAAATCTTCTCTGGGTCGCACTCATGTTTCATCAATTCTTATACAGTAAATATTAACGCGTCGGATTGTCTGGAAGTCTTCGCTTGTATTGCGCATCAAGCGAAGCAAATACAATGTGGATAAAGACGAGTTTCGATTTTCTCTACATTCCGTATTCGGCTCACACTCTAGGGTAAAAGGGTATAATACGCCCCACCGGGGCTAAATGCCCCTCTTCGATTCCCAGGATTCCTGAATTATCTAAAAAGTAAAAATGACTGATAACAGTATCGTTTCATGAATTCAACGTACTAAGTTAGTTTGGTATTTTTAATATGTTGCAAAACAACAATATACACAAAAGTTTCAAAAGAGCTACTTTTATGTAAGCTTCCACTTTTTGCAAAAGCATTACAACCAATTAGAAATAGTCGGATTCGATAGAACTATTTCAAGTAGCTTACTAGAATGTTATAGTTACTATCTTAGTTTATAGCTTGGCTTAAAACTATGTGTGTGTGTGTGTGTAGAATTATTCATGTATTCACAATAGCTCATCACCGGCCAAAATACCCCAACCATTGTTGTGGGGCATACTCACCGATTGCTGTGGGGCATACCGTCCTCTTGTTGTGGGGCATATTACACTTTCACCGGGGGCATTTTGCCCTGGGTGAAAGAAAAAACTAGAATTTAGGCATCTTTGAAAAATGTTTAATTGTACTTGTCTCAGGATGTTTTTAATAAAAAATGAAACGGGTACTAATTTATAACTAATATAACAATAAATTAAAGTAGTTAGTGATCATAGCGTCGAATGGTGAAATATAGCTATTTTTGCTTAAGGGGGGCGTATTAGACCTGTTTACCCTACTAGCTTCAAAGCACAGTCCGAAAAAACGACTCGGAATAGTAGTGGGGTATTTCGGTGGGTGTTAAATGGAAATTTCTTTTCTATCACGGACGTAAACAGCGAGGTAGCGACTGCACAAAACATGCCCACATGCGCTGAAAAAGTGAAATTCTCGTGTTTGAGCGCAACGAAAACTCGAATCGAGAGCCCCTATTGCTGCGCTACCATTTAACTCAATACGTTGAACAAAGATGGCAGAGACTGCTCTAACCAACGGCTTCAAATTGGTAGGATAGAAACATAGCGATAATAGGCTCATCACCCTATCTAATCTGTGTTACTAAATTGTTGGCGGTTGCATGCGTAACCTACATGATAGCAATCTGTGCTTTCGTTGCGCAAAGACGAAAACTTTCTTAGCATCAAATTTACGCGGCTCGATGGAAAGCACAATGAAAGTTTATTGTTTACGTTCCATCAATTCAATAATTCGTTTCCACTTCACGTGATTCATTTCCACCCAGCCTATCCTATTTTGATTCTGCTAATAGGTACATTTTACAAAGCCTATTTATAAATGAATACACTGCCGAAAACCGTTGCAAAACCGCATCTAAGTCCATAAATAAAATTGTTTTCGATTTTTGTAAATTTATAGTTTCAATATATGATTAAGACCACTGCCCACGCTACATTTGTATGCGTACTTTGGGAAAGTTACAATAATAGCAGCATATAACTAGAAAGCTTGATCTATACAGGAAATGTGATTATATTGTCTAAAATGTGATTTTTCTTCACCGGTCCGGGTTTTTCACCACACACAATCGAAAAGTTTTTTTTTACCACACAATCGAAACTTCGGATGAAGTTTATTACCTGTTTGGGATTTGCAGTCCAAATATCAAAAGGTTCCAGTGTTCCTTTATCGAGGACTCTAAGTCTGCGTTGCATCAATGCACTGCATTTGCAGATCATGTGCTGTGATGTTTCACTTTCCGATCCGCTGATACGGCTTGTATCGTTTGTAAATTTACCAATCTTCATAGGATGATATTTACTCGGACAGGGTCCGGTAAGTAGTCCTGTCATGATGCATAGTCCTTTTTTATTTAACCAAAGCAACCCCAAAGCAAGTTATGATACTCCACTTGTTGGTTATAGATGTGATCTCCCACTTTTTCAGCTCCACTTTAATGGCACACGATGAGACTCCACAGAATGGTTCTGGTCCGACAAAATTAGTGGAAGACCCTCTTCTTGCTAACTCCGATTTTTCTCCGCCAATTGTCGGAGTGCAAGGATGCACTCCCATACGACATGTACACATTAGGGTGGGACAAAAAATACGAAATCCCATGTAAACTTTAAACCGTGGGCGCAAAAATATAGTTTCACCGATCGAGCTCAAAATTTGCAGAGTTGCTCTGGGAGCTAAATTGGACCCAAAAAGTTACTCGGAGCAAAATTTAATATTTTTTTTCATATAACCGTGTCCCATTCTAGTGCACGTGTAGAAGCCCTGTTTTTGGGTTCAACTTCAATTTAAATACAATAGGGTTTTTACAGTGAAGATCCGTTTTTATCAGTCTCTTGGTGTAGTTTAGGCTGACAAAATGAGGATTAGAGGTGTGCGCCGATGCATTTTTAATCGGCGGCGGCGTAAGCGACATATTTGGCCGGCGGCGGCGGCGTTGGCGGCGTCACGCCGTTGGACCCCATCGGCGGCGGCGCGCCGGCGTGTATCGGCGTGACGAATATTGACTCCTATGTAACTAAAAAAAATTCTTGGCAGTACAATTCCTTTCCCAAATATTCGGTTTTTATTGTAACAGGCACATACAAACAGACGTTACAGCTTGAAGAAAATTCAAAAAAAAATCATCGCCCACAATGTATTAGCGACATCTGTTGAACACATTGCACAAAATGTAATTCTCGTAACCACATCAATTTTTTTTAACTGAAGCTCTAATAGTGCCCACTCTGCTTGCGAAATGCAAGATAATAAATGAAAGGTGGAACTATTTTTACAGTTGTAAAATTTGAAAAACGAAATAGAAAAATTGACGATGTCGCATACTACGACTTCGCATGAAATAATGATTGCAATGGACAAATTTGAAGAATGCAGAGTAACGACTGTATTTCAATGACCATAATAATTATTTATTGTTCTATATTTGGGAAATTAAGCAACGGTTAAACAGATTTTGTTTTGTTTGAGGAAATTAATTCTTGTTGTCGTTTCATTGTTTTTTGTTTCTATTTAGTCTTCTTTACCGTCGCTATTTTAGAATCCCGCAGATATCAGGTACCCTAACACGAGGCGTTATTAATGGCATTACTGACCTTTCAAGGTAGACACATCCCAGTTAAGCTCAGCCAAAAATGAACCGGAATTCTGGCTGGTTCCAGTTCGTATTCCTGCTCCAGTAACACAACCGATTCTAGTTAGAATCGGTTGTGCCACTGGATCCCGTGTACGAACTGGAACCAGCCAGATTTTCAGTTCAATTCCGGCTGAACTTCACTGGGATTACTTCATTTTCCAGGCTGGCGTTTACTTTTACTTCTTGTAAGTACAAAATCGCCGCGATGATAAAGTATATACGATTCCATGGCACTACATTTTCTATCAACGTAAGATTTGCTTCTATCTTGAATTCAAAGTATGCTCGATGTGCTGGAATCATACAGATGTACACCCTGACGAAACCTAAATATACAGTTACTATCATTCATAATAATTCCACGACTTGATGTTTTAGCCCCTGTTGGGTTAAAACAGATCACTAAACAAGTCTGATTGAAAATGGTGTGAGCGTATCTCTAGTTTTCGTTGCGCCTGCACACCGCCAATTTCTCCAGCAGTTCCGGGGATCAACAAATTCTAATCCATTGCATACATCTAGTTAGATTCGATACACCGAATCAATTAATTTACTCACATCCTATTATGTGCTTACTCACACATCGGAATCGTGTTGTAACTTAAGAAATGATTGTAAACAACTCTCGCCTTGGGCACTTCGACAAGAATGAATTTCACATTTCTGGCCCATTTTGTTTGTTTTGGTTTGCGTGAGATTAAAAAGACGGTAACGTTTTCGGGTGGGTGCAGAACGTGCCATTTGAGCCAATATTTTCTGATTCCTGGGTGCAGAAACTAAGTAACGCATTTAGCTCTGTGTCAAAATCTTTTCACTAACGCCACGCTCGCTGATATGGCGCATTTTTGTAATTTTAATAGACCGCTTTTCCTACGAGTGATGAACATTCATCTCGTGTTACGTCCTATTTGTCTGTGATACGATGAATAATTTATGAGACCAGAAATCGTGCCCTCTGCATCGCTACATCAGTGCACCAACGTCGCGAAAAGTCAAGATCACTCTGCCCAATTATTCTTCAAGAAAAAAAATTTCAAAATAAGTCACGATTCAATCAATGATAAATAAACCTCGTATTGAAAATATTTTTTGTATTTTTACAAAACTACTTCACGCCAAAAAAATGATTCCATTATACTCAAATGTTTAGTATGTGGTTGTATCTGAATATGTTTAATATTTTTATGATTCTAGTTCATAGCTTGATGATACATTGATTTATATTAACTTTATTGACTAAAAAAAGTCAAGAATTGAACGATGTGCACTAGGGGCAGATCACTTGTGATGCATTTTTAAAAATCAGCTAAATTAAATGCATTTCTTTCCATCAAAATAGAGATTCATAATGTACTTTGTGTTGCGTGTAAGACGTCAAAACCCTACAAAAAATTAGCCCTACATTCAACAAAACGTCGAACAAAGTGAATCAGCGTAGGACGTTTGTTAAACAAACTTTTCTGCGAGGGAGTGCAAAGTTGATGCAAAAATGAATATTAAAGGATTTTTTTCTAATTTGATTCAAATTTGTTATACATTTCTAGAGTGATCTGCCCCTAGGATGTGCAACGATTTTCGTAAATTCTCGTCATGTTATCGTGATATTTTAGTCTTGATCTTACCGTCGGATTTTTTACACAGAGTCACGTGTCTTATAGTTTTCTTCTTTATCTCACGGACATGAATTATGGCTAGGTAATGTATTTTTGGTGCTCAGCGCAGTTTCATTTAATTTCGAAAATTACACTGAATCTTAACAAAAGAATAACAGGGTTACAGGTCCTAGTAGTTTCCTTGTATCTAATGCTCGCGCCTATGAGACTGGTTGCTAGCAGTTGTACACAATAGCTCACATAAAAATTTCAAAACCAAAGAGTAGACCGTATATTCCATGAATAATTGTCTGAGTTCCTTGTAATTGTTTACGTAAGTATATTAAGATTATGTGAAAGATTTATTGCTTTATGAACTATATTATGAACAGTTTCACGAGCTCGACTAGTGAATCGTGTCTAACATATTAGGAATCAACTATATCTTTAAAGTGGATTTTTTTTTAATTTATGGCCCATTCCACGAATGGTGAAATGTAACTTATATGCTCGCAATCATAACCAGTTGACGAAGCAAGAATGGATCCATGAATTATATTCCGAGTGTCGTGTAATGATTTTCGAGAAAATATCAAGAAGACTTTGTTAATTTTGTGATCTTATTCACAACCACTAATACCAAATAAAGATCAATATGTGGTAAATCAGGAATCAGTTAACGTCGTAAATTCGGACCGTAGACAATGTTCATAGATTTGTAGATAAAATTATGAGTCAATGATTTTCGAGTTCGCGAATTGTCGGCGTGAGAAAAAAGCGTCGGCGGCGCGCCGCCGGTTTACCTTTCGGCGTCGGCGTTTGTTGAAATTTACCGGCGGCGGCGGCGTGGCGCGGCGGCGCACAGGTCTAATGAGGATATTGACAAAATTGTTGCATATTTTTTTCTTTCTTTTTAATGAACCGGAGCTGTCAAAATATTCTTATTTAGTCCCTAGATACAGTCTTATAACCCTTTATGATTGCTAACGACTTCCGGTCTTGAAATTTTCTTTATTACATTTCTCATATTTTTGAGTATTTTCGAAAATAACCTATTGAGTGGATACCAAAGGCAGATTTCTGAGGTTATTTCGAATACTTGAACTTTTTTGTTATAATTACAAGACCATGAGTATATTCGCTTACTGAGTAAATTGAATCATTCATTCTAGTCCATTCAAGAAATGCCCTTATTGTGTGGATAATAAGTATTTTTGCCAAACAAAGCGTCTCTATTTTGGGATCAGACATCGACCATTAGTATATTCTCGTATCTTCAGAAAATAACTATCCGAAAACTAATTCATTTCTCAGAGGGGTTCGTATCTGATTCACTCACAAAAATAAATCGATTATTTTAATTGATTTTGTTACTTATTTGAAAACACTGAACAAATGTTTAAACTTAATTTGGAGTGCATTCTCGGCATCGTGTATTTCTTTTCGATCGCAGTAACGCAGTTAGCGCACCCTGGCAGAAATTTAGCAGATATTAAGCAAAGTGAAATTAGTTCTGGCAAGATTCTGCGCGTGTGTAATCTGGAATAAAGTAAAGTATAGTCAGGGTTTTTACACGGTTCCTACAAGGATTCTGCCAGGCTCGCTTTCCGTTAATGCTACGAAACTACTGAAAACTACGAAAAAGGTGAGTACACGCCATGTAAAAAGATAGACCGGTAACATCTTATACATAATCGGAGTGAAGCAGAATAGTTTCTAGGCTATTAATTCAAATGAAGCATTTTCTGTGCTCATCTTCCTTGTCTCTGGAACTTACGGGTCACGAGTGTAAACCCGCCGTAAATTGTAATAGTTTCCACGCTGATGGGACTGGCTGTTGATTTGGGGGTGCTGGATGCAGCTTTTTCAGCATGTTGTTACTACCCGATAAGTAGCTACAAGTGTGACAACCGTTTGTGTGGCATACAAGGCTAAGTTTTGGAATCGATAGCAGTGGATTAGTGAACGTCCGGTTATGATACATTCTGCTCTGCATCTTTAAGGTGTGCCGTTTGCTATGCAGGAACATACCAAATTGTCCTTTATGAGTGCTTAGCGTAGCTTGCGTAATTTTTGATGCATGTGTTTTGAATGTTATTGCCAGGTACGAATGAGTACGTCTCTCAATCCGCATCCTCACTATATACACACAGTTAGGAATACCCGAGTTCTTTCAAGTATTAAATTTAACGGATCTATTTGTTCGTATTGCGATGTGCATTTTTATATAAACTAGAGGCAATTACGCAGTGCCATATGGTGTAGTCAAATTGCTCTTTTGCCTTCTTCTATAGATACGGGAATCTTATTTCCAATTCATTTTCAACCACGCATTTTAGGTTGTTTTGAAAAAAGAGACTTTCTACTTGGGTTACGTATAGAATGATATCAGTGCATAATGGTATAGATGATGGAACTGGATAAAGCAAACTTCAGTAAGCCTAAACTCATTTTTCAGCTTCAGAAAATATTACACTTTACCATAACCGTAATAGAAACAATGCTTTGCTTATTGCTAAAGAATTATAAACCAAATTTAATGAATAACAGTTTCTGGTCGGAGAGGAGAGGCACGTGCCCCCGTGCCCCTCTCTGGATCCAGCAGTAGGAAGGCCTCAGCGACACTGACATAAGTACCACGGTTTGGGTAATGGGTAGGTATTTAGTCAGGATTCATTTCAAGCAAGCGATACGACTGAGAATATAATGTTGTGTGTTGTTAACAATTTAAATTTGATTTTTTGAATCTAGATACACCTATTATCGCATAGAGGTCGCCAACACAATTTTTTCAAGGAAAAGAGATAGAATATCGATATGTTCAGAACAATTACTGAAAAAATCCTGTTCTACAACTTTGTAGAAGACACCTAATTTCTATCTCTCTCCGTTGAAAAGTTAGTGTTGGTACCCTCTATACGGTAAAAAGTGGAACTAAAGTCATCTAACTAAAGCATGAATCATATTGTTTACTATAATTAATTATAATCGCATTATTTACTACAATTCGTCTTGTCTTGGCTTAGCCGGTCTATGTGAAAACACTATGCTATATTTCAACCTAAGTGGAAAAATGCCACACAAACGGATATCACACTTGTAGCTATTTGTCGGGTAGTAACAAAATACTGAAAAAGCTGCATCCAGCACCCCCAAATCAACAGCCAGTCCCATCAACGTGGAAACTATTACAATTGACGGCGGGTTTACACTCGTGACCCGTAAGTTCCAGAGACAAGGAAGATAAGCACAGAAAATGCCACATTTGAAGTAACAGCCTGCTTCACTCCGATTATGTATCAGATGTTACCGGTCCATCTTTTTACGTGGCTACGAAAAAGGTGAGTACACCTTTTTCGTAGTTTTCAGTAGTTTCGTAGCATGATTTTATATCAATCCTATGTGCAGGACCTCTAAAATCCCAGAGTCCCTGGCCCTAACCCATCATGTTAATGCATTAAGGTTTAACTGGTTTAACGGAAAGCGAGCCTGGCAGAGTCCTTGTAGGAACCGTGCAAAAACCCTGACTATTTATTTATTTATTAACAGATTAAGGCCGAAGTGGCCTGTGCCGTATACAAAAGATTCCTCCATTCCACTCGGTCCATGACCGCGCGTCGCCAGCCACGCAGTCTGCGAAGGGTCCGCAAATCGTTTTCCACCTGGTCGATCCATCGTGCTCGCTGCGCGCCACGTCTTCTTGTACCGGTCGGATTGCAATTGAGAACCGTTTTCACCGGGCTATTGTCCGACATTCTGGCTACGTGCCCGGCCCACCGTAGTCGTCCGATTTTCGCGGTATGACAGATGGGCGGCTCCCCCAACAGCTGATGCAACTCATGGTTCATTCGCCGTCTCCATGTGCCGTCTTCCATCTGCACTCCACCGTAGATGGTACGCAGCACTTTCCGTTCGAAGACACCAAGTGCGCGTTGGTCCTCCACGAGCATGGAAAACCCTGACTATACCTTACTTTATTCCAGAACATATTTTGGCTTAACTCAAGTTCTGTTAACTTTCTCTCAGGGTGCGTGGACTCCCGATCAGAAGGGAATAACTGATTTATAACACCTGGAGTTATTTATTTCGGAAATATTTTGAAACAGAACCTGTTATAAATCCGGCTGGTTAGTTGTTAAAATAACAAAAAATAAAAAAATGATAACAAAATTGTAACAATATTTGATATGATTTTATCAAAGTTAAAACTAAATGAGATATAATTTTTTTTTCCCAAAAGTAGAAACGTCCTCTGTGAGAGAACTGTATTAGATATAATCATCTAATGACAGAGACCTAGTAATAAACGATCAATTCATAAATTGATCTTTCATAATAGATTATGTTATAATATTGATAGTATAGAAAACTGTCAGAAATCCATTTTCCATTCCGTTATCTGAATATAACTCCAGTTGTTTTAAATATCAACCACAGTTATAATAGTGTTATAGTTTTACTCCAAATTAAGTTTAAGCAAACATTTTTTCTGTGTTTCTAAATGAGTAAAAATTGAATTAAAATAATTAATTCATTTTTGTGAGTGAATCAGATATAAATGACTCTCAGAACTGAATCAGTTTCCGATCTCTGATAGGTATTTTATGAATGGGTTCGACGAGTAGATACTAGTGGTCGATGATGGCTAATCCCATAGAGACGATGCGTTTGAGAAAAATTACTTATAAACCACACAATAATGGCATTTCTTGAATGGACTAGAATGAGTGATACTATTTAATCATTAATTGCTTTTCGAATAAACTCAAGTATTTATAACAAATTTTGCTTAACCGAGAGTCTTCGAAATAATCTCATATATCGGCAACTACTAAACAGACTGTTTTCGAAAATACTCAAAAATATGAGGAATGTAATAGACAATTTTCCTACACCGGAAGTCGGTAGTAATCGAAATGGGTTGTGAGACTGTATCTAGAGACAAAAGCAGGATATTTTGACAGCTTCGGTTTATTAAAAGAAAGAAAAAAATATGTCCGGATTTTGTCAATATCCGGGTTGTCGGTTTAAAATACACCAAGGAGTTGATAAAAACGGATCTTTACTGTAAAACCTTATTGTGTTTAAATTGAAGTTGAACCCAAAAACACGTAGCCATAATCTAACAAGTTCAATTTCCCTCAAAATATTCATTTAGTAGTACTGAGCAACTTCACCCTCGATTTCACCTAACGAAAATAATTAATTCCTATTTAAAAATGAAATGTTAAAATGTCTTGACAGCCATCACTTTAAAACTCGGCCTCCTGAGATCTTCGAATCGTATTCAGAACACGTGTTCATACACTTTTAAACCGATAAGCTCGATGACAGTGTATTTTCTTTCAGGTGTGGTAGATTAATGAAGCGAAAAAAAGTACCAGTTCATATTTCATCATTAGCCATTCCTCCCGCTTCGCGGAGACTTATTATTAAGATCCTTCACATCCCTTTCTCTTAACTCCCGATTTAATTTGCATAATATTGTACTTGACAGAAGCTTTCGTCGTTTAATTTTCGAGCGTAACCAGGAGAACGCAAGAGTAGGATGTGGGAGTGGTGATTGCGTTCCTGTTTGTTCCCGGTGGACGGAACGGAAAACGTCCGGTAAACGTGTTGAATAAGAAACAGCTTGCATTAATATGGATTTTCGCATGCAAAGCGTTTATTTTAAATTAGTTCCGTTCGACATCCGTACTCCGAACAGGTTCCTGGAAAACTGAACACCTTACGGGGTTGGGATGAAGCAGTTCAACTCCAAGTCACGTTTTCTGCCCTGCGAAGAAACGGGTAGAAGCCTTTCCTACAACGTTGTAAAATTGCGGTTTTACAAGTCAATGAAATTCACAGCAATTCGCACAATACCAACCAGAATGGATGAACGAACGAACAAAAAAAAAACAATTTCTAAAATATGTCCGCCACCTGACAGCAAATTATCCGTGCACCGTACACTGTACCAAAACTGAAGCGTTATTCCGAATGATATTCAATATGACCCGGCCCTTTAACATTTGTCAGTTGTGTTTTGGATGACAGCCTTTTGATTTTTGTTGCAAGTTACTTTCCACCCCTGTATGCAAGTATCAAATGATAGACATTCAGAAAATAGAAGCAAAAGTTTCGCATTGCAAAGCAACAACCGATCAAGATTGAAATGTTAACATTAACTTTACAATAACTAAAACGTCGAAATTGATAAGACATCCCCATATTCAGCGTATATACCAAATCAGAAAGTCGAAATACTTCCATTATTTCTTAGCATAAATGTCATCGAAAAGTTGAATGAAAGTTGCTCAAAGAACAAGACGATATATATTTGGTTTTAAGCAGAAGATCAGTTCAAATCAAGGAATTGGTAGTACGTATATAATTATTATTGAAACAGTTTATTGCATTTTGCAAACGTAATTTATTGTTATTGGTTTCTTAAAAACTATTGATCAAAATAATATATTCTAAAAACATCAAATCACAATCCAAATGCTTGTAACATGCTACCGTTGTATAAAAAAAACCTCACATTGAATTCAAACTTTTGACACTTTGCTTAATATAGTTTCGTTACCAACACACAGAAAAAAAATATTGGTAAAAGTAAGAGTGTTCCGCTCTTAGCAAAAAACAACTAACGCCTACTATCAGGTTGAAAGTAAAACTTTTAAATTAATCAAGAATAATAATCAAAATAAAAGTTTTCCTTTTAAGCTAATGAAGAATAGTATTCAAAATAAAAGTTTTATTTTCAAACTAAGAGTATGCGTTGGTTCTTTTTTGCTAAGAGTGAAAAACTCTTATTTTTACCAACATTTTTTTCTGTGTGAATGTCATCATGACAATCTTACAGCTTTAGCACCCAGTTAAGCTCAGCCGGAAATGAACCGGAATTCTGGCTGGTTCCAGTTCGTATTCCGACTTCAGTGGCTAATTAGAATCGGTTGTGTTACTGGAGCCAGAATACGAACTGGAACCAGCCAGAAATCCAGTTCATTTCCGGCTGAACCACAACTTTTTTTATCGCTACTCCCCCGGTACGTGAGTCTTCAAAAAAAATTTCTTCAGTTAAAACATGTTACGTAACATCGGTGACTACGAAAGTAAACGAAGAGAGACAATTACGCAGTATTCAAATTTAACGGTAAAAATTTGTTGCCTTCCTTCAGCGGAGAAAGTTATGTCTTATGTGTAATATAACTTGTTTTAGTTTAGTGCTAGGGCGTTTAGTGACAACGGTTTGCCTTGCTCTCTTGGTTCGATCTCGACTATAGGTTCTATCTCTCGATGCTGAATCATGGCAGCTAGCAACGGAATTATTCTTCAATGTGAAATTTACCCAGCAGTACCAGAATATAATATTCGCGCAATCAACGAAGAAAAGTTTCCGGAATTTGCGTCGGAGTCAGTCGAAACTTTTCATAGTTTCGATTGATACCGTTTCCCAGCTAGTGCTTTTTTAAAGATATTTTTCTGATGAGTCAGAATTTGTAATTCCGGACATATTCTCTTGTCTAGTGCGTAATTCTACTGGATCGTTGATCGACTTTTAACAATCGCACCGGGAGGTTGCTGATCTAGCTCAGTGCCTTCAAGTTTTACGGTAAACTTAAAAATTGCTGGGTGACTTGGTTTCTTGCTTGAGCGCAAAAGAGTGGTTTCCTTTCTGCTAACAATGATTAGGTTTGTTCCAGTACACGGAAGTCACTCCCTGTTGCTCCGGAACAAAACATTCTTGCTCCTTTTCACTCCGATTTGCTACCAAAAGAAGGAAAAGAAAAGAAGATAATACAGGAACGATTTTCTCCCTGTTTTCTCCGGAGTACTTCCAGTTTCTCCTGGTACTGGAACAAACCTATTGCTACCAGTGTTCTCTTGCGGCAACGTTGGTCCATCACAGAATCTCTTACGTTTGTGCGGTGCTGGTGTTTTCTGAAAAGAGGAAATAAATCACTATTACAGCAAGATGGTGAATAGTGAGACGCAATTCTTGAGCGTTTTTTCAAAAAGTCATATCTGCAATGAGTTACTCTCTTTGTTTACTTTCTCTTCTGTTAATAATTCGGTCACTTTAACATTTATCCCTCAAGTCTGGTCATAATATGCTACTTAAAACCACCGTCTTTCGATCTGTACTGTAAAATAAGTGAAAAGTGTTATAGTGACACCGTAAAAATCGAAAGAGAAAGTAAACAAAGAGAGTAACTCATTGCCGATGTCTTTTTGAAAAAATTCTCATGCGTCAAAATATTCGTAAACAGGCGTGTGTCATGAATGCCACCTGTATATTAACCACAATCATAGTACACTCAAAAAAGTAAACGTTATGCCTATTGGTTTATAGATTTTTGCACTATTGCGGAAGCATACGTTTACGACACTATTTACTGGCACATAAACCTAATGTGTGTATTTACAAGAAATATTAATCTTACATTCACATTTCATAATTATTAGGCACATAAAACCCCATTCTATAACAATATGCACATATAACTTATGTGTGTGCATACATAGTTTATACAATTGACACATAGAAGGTATGTGTGCGCTCGATAACAATAGCATTTCTTCTTCATATGAATTTTAAGCGGTTTGAAACAAATAGAGTTAACGTTTCGATTTTTTTTAGTGTACTTTTGTGCAGAGAATATTGTAACAACATAACGATAAAGTCAAAGTAACACCTTTCCGATCCGCTTTGGCAACGGTTCAGTACCGTGCACGAATGCCAATATTATTTTACACGCTTCAAATGTGAGCACACTTGTCCGGGACGGTGCCGTGCCGGACAAGTGTGAATGCTCGCTTTTGATTTGTATGAAAGAATATTGGTGTCCGTGCACGGAACTGAAACGGATCGGATAAGTGTAAATAGTGCTTAATGCTATAAATTGAACCCTTCCATAATAAAACTGAAATACCTGCGTCAGATTGTTTAATTGATTGTACATTTCCAAAGGTAATCAGCATTGTGGGGCAATGTAGTTCAGCCGCCATGGTCATCGGGATAGAACCAAAGCAGATCGAACATTGGCTCCTCATGTTGCATATCATGCGATCCGTCTAGCTCTCGAATCTGATTCAGGGACTAAGACGGCTATGTGAAACCAGTAGATTTGGCCATCACCTAGTGCCGGTCGCGTGGAAATTTTCCAAACCTTGGGATAGGAATACCTGTAACTACAATCTCTCGGGACTCGTGGTTCCTAGGGCTGTGATTCCCGTACGATATTGAATCGTTAGTGCCACCATTTCACCAGAATAATAGTTCCGATCAACATAGTCATCAATTGACAGCTATTTGGCATCCATCCTAAAAAATATGATCGTGAAACTAGCTGTGCACAAACTTACGAAACATTTTACCTATTGTATATCACTCCCTTTCCAGTACTCCCTCTTTGCCTTGCATACTATGGCTTTGACCAGTTATTTGCACTAAATAACGGCTATTCCCTGTATGTTGAAAGACACCATGTCAGTGGCATTGCTCCAAAATATGCAAATAAATCCTTTGATCCGGACGCTAGTTTCTCTCCCAATGCCAGGAAATCAGCTCCAAAGCAATTTTTCTAGGGTACGTTAGTCTTGAAGATGACAAGCAGCAGTTTTTTCACGTTTTGATGTCGCGAACTGACTTTTTGCGACTGCACAGAAATAATGAAAAAACTTATCTCGCAAACGCATGAAGCGCTTCAAATGACTGTCATTCGAGCCAGCCCAAACACTGGAAACAGATGAAACACGAATGATCAACTACTGTTAGTTGAGATGATAATAATAAGCGCCATCGTTTACTTTTTTGGGTGCAAATAATTCATATGGCGTTATGTCTATCCTTCGAATATCACAGACTGTTCATTCCAATACAGACATGAAGTCATTCGATCTTGAATCCACCATTTTTTGGATGATTGCCATTCGAAATCGTCAACATTGAGTTTTTATGTCGTTCAAATGACAAATCATATGCTATATCGCAACAATTTTTGTTCAGTGTACCAATAGGTACGCCGCGAAAACAATATGTCACGCCCGAACAGGAAATTGTATATAAAACCGCAGTAGGCCGTAATAACTATCTCACCCCGGGTTTACGGTGATAATCGCAATAAACGACCACACTTTAGTGCGGAACGTTCGCTTTGTCTCTGGAGGGGTCGGAGCCCGGGGGCTATGGGCTATGCCGTGGACGTGGGGGAGTTTGCCATAAATCGGCGAATTGAAATTTAATGGTCCATTAGATAATTAATATGCGTGGTGAATTATGGCTTCGCAACATCAGCACACAGGTTTTAGTGGGGAACCAAGTGCGCACTGATGTAGTAGGTAGTGGATATAGATTTAGCTACTGTTTGTTGCCATGATTCGATTGCTTTGTTTGTTTGTTTGTTTGTTTACTTGTAACTATGTGTTTTAGGTTGGCATCCCACTTGTTAGATCATCCGGGTTGATTACGAGTATATGTACATAGGTATCACTTTTCATGGTGCATAAACAGCAAACCGGTGAAATTGATTTCGAATTAAAAATGGATGATTTTAATGCTTCACAAATTAATTCCCTTTGCGAAATGGCATTAATTTTTTAGCGCAAACACACCGAGAGAACCGGTAATTTATTGTTTTCCCACGGAGATTTTTTATAGTCGAATAAAGCAATCCCTACGGAAAACAGAATCACCCATACGATTAATTTCCCTGATTAACACTCCGGCAGCATCCCACACACAAAAATTTTGCCGCGTTTGTGCAAATGCCCCAATAACTTGGCATTTTGAGGGTAGTAAACCGCACTTTAATTCATTTATAGCATTAAGTATGTGTGCATTTATCATTGTTATTATTTACGGGCTTTGTCCGCAAATCGTTTCAATTTGCGAAGCATCAACCAATCATCTGCGCGCTTCAGTGCATAGTAATTAAAATTTTAACTCTGAAAATCGCATTAAAATTGTTCGTTTGCAAACCATTTCGGTTCAGTTGCAAAATCGGTGGAATTTTCCACATTTTCTCACGTGTAAATAATGGTGCTTTAAGGCGTGATTCGATACATTATGGTACTAGACTGTTTCTGCATAAGGAATTAATTTGATAAAACCTAAAGTTGATAAGTCGAACTTTTGTGTTTCGGTTAACTATTTAGATTTTTGAGAAATGAACGAAAACTCGATCTTTCCAATACTTTACTTCTTAAAGGATACCTAAATTCATTAAATTAAAGGTAAGAGGACACCACTTCACAAAAATTATTCTCGCCTTTTCAATGGAATTAAAAGATTTGAAATACAAAGCATACTTTTTGAGCCACAGGCACTTGCAGGAAAAGTATAATAACTCTGAAACGGTTGAAGTTTGATGGTATGTGTAAAACAATTTTCCCCTTAAATTTGATCCACTATCACCTCTCGAGAGATTCTTAATCATGAATTAAACACTAGACTGGTTCCTTTTATGGCCCTTAGTAATTGTGCAAATTTTAATACCGATCGGTTGTATCTACGGACCCTCCAAAAATAAATTCTTAAAAAATCACCTCATCAATCAATTCATGAGAACACTATATATTTCTATAGGTATTCTTCTATTGAACACATTCGTGGAACATTGTAAGTTTGTGATAATTCGCTGAGAAAAGTTATTAACTAAAGAAGCAGCATGGCTTCAAAACAAGTGGATTTTATTATAATCATAGCAACCCTGCTTGAATAGCTGCATCTGCCATACGGGAGCGGTGGGTGGTAAGCCTTTTTTACACTTGTATAACGATGGAGCTACTCAAACAGGGTTGCTATGATTAATAATAAAATTCACTTGTTTTGAAGTCATGCTACTTCTTGAGTTAATAACTTTTCTCAACGAATTTTCACAAACTTACAATGTTCCACGAATGTGTTCAGTAGAAGAATACCTTTAAAAATATGTAGTGTTCTCATGAATTGATTGATGAGGTGATTTTTTATGAATTTATTTTCAATTTTAACCGATTTTCCATACAAACTTCCATATAAACTTTGAAATTTTTGGAGGGTCCATAGACACAATAGATCGGTACCAAAATTTGCACAATTACTAAGGACCATAAAAGGAATCAGTAGAGCCTGGTGGAGCTAAAAGTCAAAAATTGAACCAGTCTATTAAACACCCTGTTGGACCTGTAAAAGCGTTGTTCCTATGCAGCTTACTAGTTAATCACATAGGAAATTTTTGCTGACTTGGCGTGGCAGTTTTGGTTAAAAACTATTGAGAATGCTATGCCTCTTGCTGATTCCCCACCCAATAGTAAGAAAACAATTAGCAGAGTAGTCCAACTAACGAATTTGATCTTTCGAAAGCAACACAGAAACCCAAATTTCTCACCTTCTGTCGAGCAAAGCCATCAATATGGAGTACCGACAGGATAGAAATTTTTAAATACAAGTTCACGGCAGATTTGTCTGTAATATCATCCTTACGGTGATTGAAGACGGACGGAGCGAGACTATGAAATCAGTTGTCGCTAGATGTTTGAGGGCGACAAACGGAGAATTTTTCGGTGAGGCTGTACCTGCAGATCGGTTAACTATCCAGACGATTTATTTAGCCGGTCTGTCTCATAGAAAAAAATCGAAATTATTTTTTGACTATTTGTTCCTTTATTAAACAATAAATCTTCTCGATGCTTGGAAACTTAAAAAAACAAGAAAAATTTCGATTTCCAAAACAACAGTTTGACTGTGAAATCAGTCGACGCTAGGTGTTCGAAGGCACCGGACGGAGCATCTATCCAGTAGATTTTATATTCGGACTAGTGTTTTAAGGAGACAATTTCTAGGAGCTATGACCTAGTTAGTAGAATGTTGATACCGAAATATTCAGTCGCCCAAATAAGCTCAGTATAATGATATCCTATCTAAAGCAAACAAATGACATTACTGACGACAAGTGTTTTATAAGTGGCAACCGTGTCTACATTCCTGCCTACAAAGTAGAGATCGATGGCGTGATCACTGACTTGTTTAAAATGCTAATTGAAAGCCACTTTTAACAAAATGTACGGTTACATTACTGCCCTGCTATTGAAATTTTTCACCGCAGTTGTTGTTTCTGTTTACTAACAAAATGTTTTTAAATGAACTATTGAATGCTGATTAAAAACAAGCAAGCATACAAAATGCTAATGCACTCTTTGCAGAAAAACTGATAAGAGCTACATCATTCACCAATACAAAATATTATGATCTCTTCGCTCAGCGAGAGTGTGAGTGAAGTTGAATGAAATAAATATGCCAAATGCTTACTAATGAGATATATTGTATTGTCGCGATTGAATAACTGTAGGGGAGCCCGGGGTTAGTTGGCGGATTCCCTTTTTCTCTGTTTCTATTATACATATAGCGCTGCTTCTCGTTGTGTACCTCAAGTAATGTGAAACACATGAACCAATGTATTTTTGTTGGAAAACATTTTGTTTTGTAGAAGTTGTGAGAGATAATGTGTTTTCGAGCATACTAAATAAATTTTCTTGATTTTGAACCCACCATCACCGCCTTTAAACCCCGCTCAGATCATCCCTCATTACATCTAATCCCTAATACCCTCATCTGTACCCTATCATTTTTTTATCACCATTATATCACCGGGCATACCAAAATAAGCTGGGGAGTGATTTGGATTTGGGTTATTCACACTCTTCACATACCCACCCCCGTATGACAAAATAAATTAGCAGCAAGACAACATTGAACTAATCGTGATTAAGCTAATTAAAGATTGTGTTTTTACATTTCTTATAAAAGAAATGTATAGAATTCGCTCAAACTTTCAAGATTTTTTCCGAGGCCCGGAGGGCCGAGTCTTATATACCAATCGACTCAGCTCGACGATTTGGGACAATGTCTGTGTGTGTGTGTGTGTCTGTGTGTGTGTGTATGTAACGGATAAATTCTCATTCGTGTTTCTCAGCAATGGCTGAACCGATCTTATCCAAACCAATTTTAAATGAAATAACTAAAAAACAGTATGAACGCTATTAATTTGTTTTTTATTCTGATGTTTAGTTTCCAAGATATGAATGTTTGAATGTGTAAAAATGGCGTTTTTTGCAGTTTTTTTGAATTATCTGCCGAAATTGACAACATAGATTAACACTTTATATGTTTTTAGACAGCTCTAACGAATACCTTTCAAACAAGCTATAGATTGTTGAAATCGGACCATTATCAAAAGAGATATTAAACATTGAATGCGGACGAAAGATTTTTATCATTTCCCATTGCCAGAAATATGACCAAAAACATGTAATCTATTATTAACGCCAAAACGGCTTATTTTAGGTCAATAGTGTCTTCGGAGAATATAATGGAGGTAATACGCCCTTTCTTTTGGTATTGTGCTTTTACTGATTAATCTCCCTATGAGTGAGATATTTTCACAAATTTTCTTGGAAGTGGTTATATCGAAATGATGCCTTCAGCAAATTTGTAGCTCTTACTTTTGCGAATAACTTTACTGAAGACATAAAATATCTATTTTGAATACTTTAAAAGTTATGGCTTGTTGTTTGTGGATTACCTTTTGTCGCCCATTTATTGTTCAATATAGTAATAATCCATTGAAATAAGCCAAACATTATTACGATAAAAAGAATTTTGTATTTCATTTTTCTACCTACAACCGCTAGAAATAATCACCGAACACTTCCAAGTTGTCTGGAAGGAACTTGATACCTTATCAGTGCAAAAATGTTCATTTGTACGAACCTTCTGACTGCAATTTTTCTAACTTATAACCAACGGATCGATCGGAAACATATCGGAAAATGAAAGTGAAGTAAATAACTCCAAGCAACGGCGTAGCCAAGAGAAGGTTTTGGGGTTTAACAACTTCCCTCCCTACCACACCCAAAAAATATATTGGATTGCAATTGAAAATTTATTGATGCAGACTGATTTAATTCAGTATTACAATAACAATTATCTGATCCGTACATTGATAACCTGTTGTTGTAAACATCATGAGGACTTTTGATAAATTGTCAGAATGGGGTCCTGATATGTAATTGATCTATTGGTCTTGATTTCACAGTTGCCTAATAGCATCAATATCAAATTCCTGCCTGAAATCATTCCAATAGAAAATTCCAGAGTTCTGTAATCAATCATAATCTTCAGATTTCTTTTCAAATTGAGCTCGCTTTTGTAGCGATGTACTGTAATGAGGGTCTTTATTTAATAGAAAGCGAAGTTAAAATTGATTTAATGTCTATGAAACATTTGCTAAAAATGTTTTTGCCTTTCTCATTCACTCTAAAATTCGTCAATCTAATCCCGACCGGGAGGGCCGAGTGTCATATGCTAATCGACTCAGTTCGTCGAGATAGGAAAATGTATGTGTGTGTACGTATGCATGTGTGTGTATGTGTGTATGTGGAAAAAATATGACCTCTGTTAATCAGAGATGGCTGGATCGATTTGCACAAAGTTAGTCTCAAATGAAAGGTACAACCTTCCCATCGGCTGCAATTGATTTTTTTATTGATTGGACTTCCGGTTCCGGAGTTAGGAGTTGAAGAGTGCAATCACACAGCAAATTCCCATATAAACTGAAATGAAAAATTTTCAAAATCAAATTTGTATTTTTGATGCCAAATGACTTTATAATGCATGAACCATTGAGATTTGATATAAACTCGAAAAAATAATGTTTGAAAAAAATTGATTTTTTTGGACTTTTTTGCCTTTCTCATATAGAAAGGTTATGCAATCACTCTAAAAATCGTCAATCATACCGGCCCGGAGGGAGTATGCAGTGAGGGGTTGCTGTTTTAAAATTAAAACTAGTTTAAAATTTCTTAACAAGTTGAAAATTTTCGGCAGGACCCGGACCTCCCGGATCTTACTATGTGATACTGAAACATCGCTTGAAACCAGCGGCGGTCAAGCGATGTTTCAGTATCACATAGTACAGTTTCGACCCGTTTTTATAAACTCCCGGTTTTATGCACCCCCGTTTTTATGCACCCCCGATTTTATGAACTTTTTGTACCCGATTTTATCAACCTGCCGTTAATTCATTCTTTTATGCCAGCAATTCAGGCCCACAGTCTTACAATTATATTCAATCAAGGTAGTTGGTCCTGCACTGTTAGGTAGTAGTCAAAATGTAGGGTAGTTTACCCAATTTTGATGCTATTTAAGGTAATTGATGAACTAGAATCGCATTTTCCTCAAATTTTCAAAAAAGCAAAATTTTTATAATAAACTAACAAATTGTCACATAGTATTCATGGAAAACATAACAATTGGAAGTGACGTTGTATGCAATACGAATTGAATAGGGGAGAGTGGGTACGCTTGATCCCACTTTTGTTTTTTTCTCATAACTTTTCAATGAAATAAAAATTTCAATCACAAAATTCGCCATCTTGTAGTCAATTGGAATTGTAAGAGCTATGAATAATGTGTAAATCCGAATACTATGTCCTGTAAGTAATAGGAATACTTTTAAAAATCATGTCAAAATGAGGTTTATGTAAAATCATGTGGTAACTTGAGCCCCCGCCTACTAGGGCTAAAGAACCAAAGCACACTATAACCTATAGATACGAAAGTTCAGCTAAACACCTATCCTGACAAATTAATTATTAAGACCTTTTTAGATGTACGCCAAACTTTAACCACAGCAGAAAGTCGAGACAAATATTTGCGGTAAATCAATGCTGTTTAACTGGCTTTTTCAACCTTCAATGACTTATAACATCATTTGTTCATGTACAAAACCATTTTATATCAATTATTAGTGCCAGATACGTTATAAAAATTATGTTGTTCTATTTCTGTACAATTCGAAAGAATTTGACAGAACTAATGATAGGGGTCAAGAATACCCAGTGTTACGGGGATCAAAGATACCTGTTGTATGAGATGAAAAAAATTTAATTTTTTTGTGTGGGTAGGGAAACTTTTTATTCGAAAAACGTGTTTTTCTAGACAAAAGCCCTTAGAAAGTAATCGTACTTGAAAATATTCATAAACAATTAGTTCGACGATCTCATACGACCGTTCAAAAATTTTGTGAAAAGATCTTCGAGATGGATCCAAACCAAATGTAATACATCAGATTTGTTATTTAAACATCATAAACGACCAAATACTTCATTTTCTTTTTATATTGTGATAAATTTATGCGCATAGATTAGGAGATATGGCCAGGGAATCAAATATCCCCAAGGATCAAGTGTCCTCACTCTCCCCTACTTAATAATATTGTTTTTTATGTTGTGAGCATGCCAAACTGCAAACAAAATTTATTTTTGCGAACTGTCTATAAACACCGGTCCGGAAGATACAATTCAGCGCATATTAGCCTCTAAGATTGCGACATCTGTTCTCTATCTACCCCTTTAAAACGATCTCCTGCCAGCGCGCTTGAATCTTCACTAAACAAACTTCGAATTGAATCAGCTAACAAGATTCCTGTTCTCGTTTGTTATCTTCTATGTCATCGAAGCGTATTAATCTATTCGCTTGTAAGTAGGAACACACCAACCTGTCCGAACCAATGAGAACGGGCGAAGCCTGTCGAAAGCTACAGAACCAGGCTCAAATCGACTATCTCTATAAAAATACTCTTTGAAATCTGATACGGAATATTGTGTGATGACGAAAAACCCTAAAAAATAGCGAACCTGTTAATCCCATTGTTGAAATTCTTCGCATAACTTTCCCACTAATAAAATAACCAAAAAAGTAAATAGTAAGTTTGTGGAAAGAGAAAGTTTCATTGACTTAGACATGGATACGGTATTAATAACTAAAATAGTAAGACCGATCCTGTAAAACTATTCATCACTGTCGTTGCTTACAAAAACTTAAAACATGGCAAATACACCCATTTCCAATTTTAGTAAAACTAAAAGTCGCCCGCTCAACAAGAAAGCTATCAGCGTACACGTTCGCAAACAAAATGAATAGACAGCATCGTGGATCGTGGCTAGACCAACAGGCTCAGAATTTTCTGATTTCTATCAGATTTTACCACTGAAAATTTTTCGTCAGTCGTTTGTCATTTTTGGATGATGGGCGTAGAATAGTTGTGAACTACCAATGCCCTGTGTCTAATTAATTAAAGAATAAATTCTGCATTGCATTTTTAAGTAGATTAACTATTAAATTTCGTTGGCAGATTACATTTTCATTCATAATGAGTCTATCTGCAAAATTTCAGATCGATCCTATGCTTGAAAGTTGGACTAGACAACTGTCGGACGGTTCGATTAAATCCAATTTTTGCACTGATAGGGCATTAGGTTTGATTTTTCTGCCAACTAACAACTTGAGATAGTTCTCTGGTTGCTTCTAATGATGTAGGATAATAAAATGAAGATAAAAAAAATTCCCGATTTTATCAACTTCCCCGTTTTATCAACCAAAATTTTTCGGCTGGTTGATAAAAACGGGTCATTACTGTATCTCAAGATCGTGGCTGTTGATCCATTGTACGTATGTGCAAATTGTACTGAACATGTAATATTCATTTCCACCATCGTATTGAACATAACCAGCCATGGAATCGTAGTCTGGACAAATGAGAAAAGCCCAATTGCACCACTAGGTGGATCAAAATAGGTTTTTATTTTGGGAATGCGTCGAGTTGAGACGAAAACGTAATATGATTAACAACGAGGATAACACTTTCCGAATGTAGAGCGAAATTTATGAAAAATGACGATTTCCATTCGACTCTAGCAGGTCCTGGTCGATTTTGATGAGAATTTGATTTTTGTTGTATGACCAATTATATGTATAGGTCAAATGTTCCAAAACAATAATTTAAGGTCAAGATAGCATCATTTTGAAACCGCCAATTTCGGAGGTTTAGTATCTTCGATGAGTTTTACATACGAACAGCGCATCATTTGATAAAGTAATTTTGACGGTATATCGTCCAAGAAGTATTTATGGTGAATTTTCTCAGGTTAATATTCATGACTACAATAAAGTCTCAACAAATTTGCTAAAGACAAGAACTCTGTTACTATTGTCTGAAAAATTAATTCTGCATAATTTTAAAACTTCAAAAATTACGGTTTCGGAATTATGCCGTTTAGACATTAAGATCGATTTTCACCAAACCCCCACCAATAGTAAAATTGGTATTGTAAAAAAACGTAAGGGCGATACTTCAATGCTGATAGGTGGGACCGAAAAAGTAAACCAACGCCAAAGGGACTATATTCTATATATACTATCATTTTGTCAATTTCAATAGCGAATACAAATTTTAATTTAATAATTTCAAATACTTTATGAAGTTTTGGGTTTCGATCACTGAATCATGCAATCTAGGATGTAAAAAACACAATAGTTCTTAAATAGGAAATAAAACCAAGTCTGGAAATATTCACTGTTGATTTTCTTTGAATGGTATCACTGCTACTATCGCTTTTTTCAAGCAAAAGCGTTGATTTCTTAGTTCTCAGTCGCGTTGTAAATTTGAGTAAAGTATAAACTTCAAATCGATTAAAAAAATTAGATTTTTTGGCTCAGTACAATATACATAACCCCTTTAGGAAAATTCAGTTTTCCCACCACAATGCATTTATTGAGGAATTTAGATATTTTATTAACAGAGCATTAGCAATAATTCGTTTGTATGTCTATTTTATTGGCCATTTTTTCGCTTTCCCATTGATTTGGTTTGAGATTTCTAGCACTGATGTTGTCCTATGCTGATTTGAGCGATTCTCTGAGTCCTGCCACTATCCCATGTAGTATGTGTTATCAAAAACATCGCGAAGCATCAAGTTCTAAAAGTTCTCAAACGATATAATATCCGAAGAGAGTGATAAGAGTTATAAGAAATGTCTCATCACACTGTTAGGTGGATTAAAAGCGTTTTTTTTTTGTTCAAGCGTTTCATCGTCAACACGTAGCTCGTCAAGTTCGTAACTTTTCACCCTATTAAGGACTATTAGGGTATGGGAAAATATACTTTTGCATATAAAATATTTAAAATAATCCATAAAGAATTGAAAAACGATCCATAAAAAAGTTGTCCATGTTCCATAAAACAAAACTGAAAATCCATAAAATAGTGTGAAGGATCCATATAAAAGGGTGATTAGATCCATAGATTATGTAAAATTGAACAATAAAATGGTCCTAAAAGAGCACTACAATATTACTAAAAGAGCCATTAAAATCAACCAATGCCCCATAAAAATATTGGAAATGTTCCATAAAATGATACATTTTGCGCCATAAATTAACTGACATTGATACATAGAATATTAACAATGTACATTAAAACACGTCGATATGTTCCATAATATCGACAAAAATGTTCCACGGTATTAAAAAATGGAGCAATAAAATGTCAGAAAAAGTTCCATAAATTTGATGAAAATGTTTGCTAAATAATTTTTCTTGGTCCATAGAAGATGTAAAAATGAACATTAGAAATGATTCATATATCGAACGAAATTATAGTTCATGGATATTTACAAAACGATCCATAAGAAAAGAAAATGTAAAACGATCCATTAATATGTGCTTATGCACTAAAAAAAATAAATTTAATGAATTCATGCGAAGGATGAGGATCCGTAGGACGAGGCATTGATTAACCCGTAGCTGGAATTGCAAGCGAACCTGTGGTCCTCTCGTTTGCCCGGTTTACTTAAACATAGGGGCTATAGCTAGTTAAAAGCCGACTGAGCGGCAGCGAAGTCGGACAGTGCACTAGAAAGCGATGTGGCGTAGCCATATTAGTCAGTGTTCGTTTATAAAGTGTCCGTTTTCGCTTCAGATAGTTATTCAGATAGTATTTGCGACTCATGCCAGCCTGTATCAGTGGTCTAATAACTCTCAGCGCTCTAATATCATAAATACCCTGACGTTTAAAGAGTTGCCATAACGATTTCAGGTTAGCTCAGGTCAGTTAGCTGACTAGTGGGATACGGAAGCTGAAGTTTAACTATAATATATGCATTGTTTGTTGTAGTTTGACATTACAACCAAATGTAATAAACTTTATTATTAGTTCGAATAGCAAAAATTTCGCATGAATTCATTAAATTTAATTTTTCTAGTGCATAAGCACATATTAATGGATCGTTTTACATTTTCTTTTCTTATGAATCGTTTTGTAAATATCCATGAACCATAATTTAACGTTCGATATATGAATCATTTCTAATGTTCATTTTTACATCTTCTATGGACCAAGAAAAATTATTTAGCAAACTTTTTCATCAAATTTATGGAACTTTTTCTAACATTTTATTGCTCCATTTTGTAATACTGTGGAACATTTTTGTCGATATTATGGAACATATCGATGTGTTTTAATGTACATTATTAATATTCTATGGATCAATGTCATTTAATTTATGGCGCAAAATGTATCATTTTATGGAACATTTCCAATATTTTTATGGGGCATTGGTTGCTTTTAATTGCTCTTTTATTACTATTTTAGTGCTCTTTTGCGACCATTTTATGGTTCAATTTTACATAATCTATGGATCAAATCACCATTTTTTATGGATCATTCACACTGTTTTATGGATTTTCAGTTTTGTTTTATGGAACCTAGATAACTTTTTTATGGATCGTTTTTCAATTTTTTATGGATCATTTTTGTTGTTTTAGCGGCGCAAACTTAGGGCTGCCCTTACCAATTTCCACTAACTAAAAATGAGATCGTTACATACAGAGTATTGCTTTACGGGTGTTTTAGGGGCAAAACTAAACCGATTTTACATATCGGGATATGAAAATACATCGGCGTGATTCAAGGAACTCGATTCCGAAAATATTTTGTGAATTTACTTAATAATTAATTAACTATTTCTCAAAAATTAATACACAAGTTTACTTCAAAGACAAAACAATGTTTAAATTCACTTAAAAAAAAATGAAATGTGAAAATCCAGAGTTGATGTATTTATCCGTTGGATTAAGCATTGCGTTTAGTCGTGAGACAGACGTTGGATGGTATATGAAAGCACAGATTACAAAGTAATCCACCTAGTAGTGAGAAAATAGATTTCTTATTTAATTCATATTCATATTATACTCGTAAAATGTACAACGAATTTCACGAATTCCAAAACCATTGTTTCAGAATATACTGAAGTGTTCCGTTTCAAAGAACATTCAAGAAGATCAGAACGTTCTTCTTTTATTGACGGCGTTTAAAGATTATCTGGTTTGTTCAGGAAATCTAGAAATCAGGAATTTGACTTGGAATTAAAAGATGTCTTTTTGGTCACAGATATCTGAAAAATGATTTTTGTGCAGAATAAGGCTACCTGTAAATATTAATCATTTGCATTGAAGTATATAGAAGAGAGTGTCAAGTGTCTAGGTTATGTTGACAATTATATTATTGTCGATGGCACAAAAGCCGTACATTCAGTCGTTTACAATGCAGTCTCTTTCCACCCATCCTTATCACTTGAAAATTGTTTCTTTCGGAATTCTTGTTCTGGAGATATGGGTTAATGAGTCCGACACAAATCAATACCATGACAAAGGAATGGTTCAAACTACCAGAGTAAGTATTTTAATTAATCGAAAAGCCAGGGGTCATTGAAAGTGTCCCAGAACTGCGTTTGAGACACAGACATTCTTAAAATTACAAGTCGTATTTTTTCGCAAATAAATATGCTTCAGTCACATAGATCATGAAACATGTATATTGGGGTTTTCAGTACAACTCAGTATCAGTTGTAGTTACACAATAATATGTATGACATAAATTTGGTGAGGTCAACTATCTGTCCAATGCATAAACTCTTATTGTATTCCACCAAATTTACGTGTACGAGCACTCAAACGAAACGTCTATTGAATTGTCCAATGCCTGTCCTAATTTTGGCATTGAAGCGTTCTAAGCATATGGCAAATTTGGGCAATTGAAACCATCGCTATAAGTTAAAAGCATCCTTTTACTAGGATAGTATAGTTCGATAGTACAGGGGCCATTGGGCGCCATTTTTTTCCAGGATCTAATTTGTGGATATATTTAGAGTTAGATCCGTTTTTTTCTCATAAAAGTGTAATTCAGTAAAATGAATCTGCATTTTCATTAATATCAAGCCAATAAAGGTATTCTCAATTTTCAAATCACACATTTGAGCATATGTTTCACTCAAAACTCAGTAGAGATACGAAAAGTGCACGTGGGCTGTCTCTTTTCAACATTTTTTGTCTTCAAACAACCATATTACCCAATTTGAATTACCCAAGGATTTCCGTAATTATAGTATATGCAAACGCTCTGTTTAAAATTGAAATAAATTGGAGTTGATGTAGTTTTCGGTATTTGGTCACTCTTCTTAGTGCAACGTTTCGAAGGAATAACCCCTCATCCTCTAAAGATGAGGGGCTATTCCTTTGAAACGTTGCATTAAGGAGAGCGTAACCATATATTGAAGCAGGGTTTGAACATAAATTAGTTATAGTTTTCTCATAATACAACTATTTTGCAAATTTTGCCAGGACGCCAATAATCATCTTTTTCAAGTAAAATGTTTGTTTCCGCAAGTGGGTCTGTTCTACACTAAAATTGAAAACTATTTATAGGGAAACAGAAGACAAAACTAGGTTTGTTTTCTTTAACCTGAACAAATAATTGCAAGATTTAATTAACTTGAATACTAACACTTATTTCAGATTAGTTAAAGATCTTATGGCACATCTTGGAAATGTATTTGGAACTGCAACTGATAATTTTTACGCCATAATTAGTATGACATTTTGTTATTTTAAAAAAAACGAGTTTCGCGTTAATTTTTCGTGAAATTCGTTGCTACTTCATTTAACTAACTTTTTTAAATTTTATTCTATATACCCATTTTTTCCAGATCATTCATTGCATGGATTATATTCGTTTTGTTTATTTTTTCAATTTTAAAAATTTGACTTATTTTAAATATATGATCATTTAGTTATTGAAGTTATTACAATTGTTCTGATTGGATTTCACTAGAGTAGTGTTGTCAGAGATATTTTCAGATATCGGTGAAAAATTATATTTTGATATATCTTCGTTGTCTTCAAATATTGTTGAAAACTGATAAATTTTATCAATGCAGACTGCTTTACACTTTTAGGAAAAAACGGTTTTGGAACCACATATGCGCCAGAAAAATATTAGGTATGAAAGGGTTAATTCTATCCATATTGTTCATTTTATTTGGTTTTATTCATATTATTTATTTAATTTATTTTATTCATTTTATTAAATTGTTAATTTTTCCCAGTTCACATATTGTATTCAGTTTTTTTCATTTTATTAATTCGGTTTAGTTAGTTATTTTTAATTATTGTAAGACAGCTTCAAACAATTTAATTTACTCTCTTAATTTCTTAACTTTTCTAATTCTAGATAATTAAAAATAATAAAACAAATAAAAATTTGAAATAATTATGAAGCAAAAAAAAAGTTATCCATAAAATGGATAAAATGATTAATATAAATCAAATTAATAAAATAAATAAAATTAGCTCAAAGCTTAATTATCTAATTTTCATTTGAGCTAATTTTATTTATTTTATTAATTTGATTTATATTAATCATTTTATCCATTTTATGGATAACTTTTTTTTGCTTCATAATTATTTCAAATTTTTATTTGTTTTATTATTTTTAATTATTTTATTCAGTTTATTCGAGGTGTTATTTGCGCAGGCAGGGATGGGAATTATTATTCATTCGCATGATTCTTGGCGAATCCGTTCATTGCTTTGACAGCAGCCAGTCGTTCATTCACGATCCGACTCTCCAAATAAACACAACTGAACGTAGGCAGAGATGAACTTCTGAAGATGTGAGCCAGATAAAAGAATGACACGTACTATGTTGAATGAAGAAGATGATGTTCTTTATTGGCGGATTGAATCGGAAGATTATACTGTAAACATTCACAAGTGAATCAACTTTTAGTTCACAAATGAATGTGACATTGTATTCTCCGGTTCGGTTTTCTCGTTTGGTGGTGCAGGTAAATTCATTATTGCGTGGACAGCAGGGTGCATTTTAAAAATGTTATTTTTGAAATTTTCGAGCATCAGCGGTGCTTGCTTATATTTGCAATTCTCATCTGCTTTGAAGTGGAATTTTCTGCCCTCCTCCTGAATAACTTGCAACAGGATCTTTTTTTGAGTACAGCGTCGTTTCATTCTAAAAAAATGTTTTTTTTTTCGCCAGCACATTGCAATTACTAACTTAACAATAAGAGATCAAACCAATTTCATAGGTCTATAAACAAGAACGACAAGTTTTTTTTTATTAGAACGATCCAGTGAATGTTTTTAAATGAATCTTTGTGAATGAAAGAACGCATTCATTTGCGATCCTTTCTGCTTTCATTCAAAACACTATATATGTGATGGAGAATGAATCATTGGGTGAACCCTAACATTGCCGTGCGCTGTCACTTTTTTCAGTTTTGTGTTTTGCTTCTCGCTTTTGGATGAACGCGTAACTCTACACGAGAAGGGTCGCCGAGATCGGGTTTCACAGTAAGAGCATGTTGGTGGATGATTTCAAATTGATCGTTTCGTGAAATGATTTTTCCCATGCCTGCGCGCAGGACTCGAAACTATGCTTATCTAACATCTAGTTGCTTGCCAACTTTGCGTGTGCTCGGCAAACAGTGAAATGTGTAAGAAATGTCTCATCTCACTGATAGGTGGATTAAATCGGTTTTTTTCAATTTGTCGCTCCATTCAGCCAGACAGCCATTCCTCGCGAAGAGGAATTCTTGCATTGAAAGTTTTAAACGGAAAACTACATGTGAGTGTAAGGTCGCTGGGAGCAAGTGTATATTCATCCCAAGTAACCGTTTGGGGCCACAGTCTTTTGTGGTTTCTTGCACGATCTATTGGGTTACTGTTACAGAGCCCAGTAACCTTAAGACGGTATGCACAAGAAAGTGCTTCTTGTTTCAGAAACACATGTAGTGGTTTTATGTACAAGAGTGCCTCGAGAGCAGCAGCACGCACCAGTCATCGCCATCAAGACCATCCTCTGTAGATGGTTTAACTTTGGATTGGATTGTAATGACTTCTCCCTTCTGCCACCAAACAAGGCACCCGTGTGCCAGTATTGGTCTAACAATTTTTGTGTAGATCCACTGAATACACTTGGCTTTGAGTTCCCAAGATTTGCCGAAAGCCCGTCTACATTGGCCGAAGGCCAAGCAAATTTTCTTGATCCTGAAATCAGCGTGAGCTGTCCAATTAAGTTTTGAACCAAAAATTACCTCAACGTACTTAACTCGATCTGCGATAATAATTTCAGAGTCCAAGAAATTCAATGGACGAGCTCCGATTGTAATTCTTCGTTGCTTGAAAAGAACCATTGATGTTTTATTTGGATTAACTGATAGTCCAACATGAAGATACCATTGCTCAACAACATATAAGGCTTGTTGCATCAAATCAAAAAGTGTGTTAATGCAAATACCGGTGATCATTATATGATAATCATCGGCGAAAGCATTCGTCTGAGACCCAAGCTCATTAAGTTTCCACAACAAGCCAACGGCGACAAGGTTCCATAGAAGTGGTGACAGCACACCATCGTGAGAACATCCGCAGACACTCAGTTTCCTTATCTCTACTTGTCTTAATGATAGGCAGAGCACAGATGTCGGTCGCTAAGCATTGCGTGTATCCAGTTCGTGATATATGAAGGAACTCCATGACCTCGTGCTGCTTTCAAAATGGATTCGAAAGACAAGCTGTCAAAAGCACCTTCAATATCGAGAAAAACTTCTAAACTTGATTGCTTTTGTGAAAAATCTTTTTCAATGTTGTAGACAAAATTATGTAACAGAGTGGTAGTAGACTTCCCCCGCTGATATGCATGTTGGCGAGAACAGGAACGCGTTCTAGAACGTGTTGTAGGACATCACTGAAAATGCAGGCCCCAAATAGGATCCGGGTCCCGGGGCAATTGTCCCGACTGACCCCCCCCCCTCTCATCGGGCCTGGCAACGCTAGCAAAGCCTATAGTATACTGCTGATTGTCTAATAAGAGTTGCTTAGGAATTGGTAAGTAGGAATTCATACCAATCCGACCCGTATTAAAACCTCAACAGCATGATAGCCATCCTTGCCGGCCGCCCACATCTCCATCGCTCACGGGGAAGGATATAGGATAAGGTAGACGGGAAGTGTTAATGCTCCACCTACTTAACGGAAGGTAGACAACTCATCAGACTCTTCCATAGGTGTCGCCGAGTTGGTGATTTGGAAGGGTATAAGGTCTAGGATTCGCTCCAAGCAAGCGATGCGACCTGTAAAGCTTGGTTAATTAGGTAGTAGTTTAGCTGGTTGTCGAGATCACTCGAAAAAAGAAAAATCTTGTTTAGTTTTTGTTTCTTTTTAAACTCTGGGTAGCCTGCTACCGAGAGTATGCTATGTTTTCTAAACAAAAGCAATTTGAACTCCACACAGCCGACCGTGGGAGTATTGTCTAGAAAAGCTAATCTTATCTGCATAATGGGCCGGATTGCTATTTATTGGAACAGTATTTAGACAAATTTCGCTATTTCTTTTCTATGATATATTTATTGAGTTGATGACGGCGCCGGTGGTTGGGTGGTAAGCGTGACCGCCACTCATTCCAATTTGCCTGGGTTCAATCCCAGCCGAAGTCGTTGAGATTTTTCTGAGGTGAAAAAATCTGTGGTCACATCTTCCTTCGGAAGGGAAGTAAAGCCGTTGGTCCCCGGTCTATGAGTTTGGTGGATTAATATCTAGTTCAGATAGTGAAGTCACCTCTCTGGCGTCAGTAAAGAAGAAGTGATCCAACTTCTATACTCTAACAAAAATATCCTCCTCCTGTGATACTTGTGGAGTGCACGGTAGTATATACAGCCTCTAGCAAAAGCAAGTATCGGACTAACCATTCCTTCCCTTTCCTTACGCGATCTACGTCCGGGCCTGGCCGGCGCCGGTATTGATCAATACTTTAGGATTACCAGGAGTTGCACATTGTAGGATGTTGCGCTACTCCCAAGCATAATCATCTACTTATTCCCTTTGCAACTTCGCTAGGCCAGATCGATAACGGAGTGGCAGCCAGGGGTGGTCGCACAAGCTCAAGCTCAAGCTCTATGATATATTTGTTGGGTTGAAAACTAGGGAGTTATAAACACATTATACAGACAAAGAGTTATGATATATGGAGGTGTTATAAATTAAGGAAAGTATTTACAATTTTCCATTTCGTATTGTTTGTGAATTACACGTATACGAACGATAATATCGAACATCGAAGAGAAATCCAAAGGATCGTTTACCTGATGTACGGCACTTTAACAAAAGCACTGTTTTGAGCGACTTAGTGGAATGTTATATTCGGTTAAAGTGTCTGATGTACGGGCTTGTTAGCAATAACGGAACTTGAAATTAGATTCATAAAAACGGACACGGCGAATTTTCAGTACGTATTGACCCGTGACCATCGATTCTAGTCAGATTATTGTCCTATTGGGGCCGATTTACGTACAACTATTTATTGAGAAAAATATTAATCAAGGGTTGTATACAAGCCGAACCTACAGCAGAAAACCAAGAAATAATTTTCCGCTTCCCGAAATAACCATTAACTGTACCGAATGACTCACACTGCAAGACGGATACATTAGCAGTTTCATACGCGCGTCGTTTGTCCCCCTTCCGTGTCAGCATACGACCATTGAATACTGATCCTAGCCGATCATCACTTATGCCACTCCTGCTCGAAACGAAACTGAGACTGGCTCCAATCTGTCAACCTGTCGAAGTGAACGAGCTGACAGCGGTTGGGGATAGAACCCGACCCAGTCACGAGTTTAAGCAAAAACGGCAAATGGTGGCCTGTATACCCCGGTCAGCACCGCCGGGAGGTAAGGGATAGGAGTTCTGTATCAGAGGTGAATGGCGACATAGATTGGCCTCAGGTTGCACGATATTACAGCTTTGCCAATCCCAACGTAAGCCGTTTCGTGGTTTTCACGAAAAACTTGTTTTCAAAAATACAAGTTTTTCAATAAAACTACGAATGATTCATTATATGTATGAAAAATTCGAAAATTTTATGAAAGAAAATTCAAGAATTCAAAAATAAGTGTTCTGCTCGTTAGTCTTAGAGTCTTACTATTATCGGAAAAGGAGAACATTGAGTTGAATTCCTGATTCCATCAAGCATTATCCCGGGATATAAAATTTCTTGATGAAACTTGGTTGTTTACGGAATATTCGAAATTGATTTGGTTACGGTCTTTTGAAGGAAAAACTATGTCTGCAAATGTAACCAGTTCATGTTTTTTGTTCACTGATTTTGTCATGTATCAAAATAATATTGATCATCTAGGAAAATCGGTCAGCTAACACCTTTGTGGGAGCATTCATCACCATCATATTTGAAATGATGTCCAAAACCAGCAAACCCTTGCTACCTCACTTACAAGCAAGTGATAAAATTTTCTGGTTTTCCCCACCCAAACTCCACCATAGAATGAACGATGAGTACGTGCACAGACTAAAACAATCATGAACTCACAGTTGATCGACATTGACGATAAACCTTACCCTCATGCTACAGCAAACGGTTCAGTTCGAGCACATAACCTCTCAAACCGCGGTGTTTACCAACTATAGCAACCGGTGCCGACAACCTCTCGCTCGTTCCGTCCGTGAGCTTTGCCTACTGCGGTGCTGCGGCACATTAATCATACCCATGGATGCGAGAAAACCGTACAAGCAATACCTACATACCGACTGTAAATTCAACGATAGCGTCGCGACGCGACGCAGTGCCACAGCCGGCGCGATTGTTTTTTTTCTGTTTACTTATTCGCACATTGATTGCACCATTCGGTCATCGTCATCAGTTTCAGACCAAACAAGCACGCATTGATGGCGTAAGCGCCGGGATCGGCTTCGCGGGGTAGGCTTTCCAACATGCTGCGAGAACTGGTTTGTTTACGATGCTTGCCACGACCGTGGCGTTACCATGCCAACGTACATATAAACATGTTGATCATCATGCGAGAGGGTAAACCTGCTCGAGCCGGCATACAAACCGGCTTCGAGCGGTTAGTAAATAATACGGCGGTTTCTGCAAAAGTACCCAGCGGTCAGCTGATTCCGCTTTGGCATGAGTAAAATTGTGCGTACTTACTGCAAATTTATGTAAGAATTGCGACATGGCGCGGTTCAGAAGCTGTTACGATTGTTTCACCGAACCTGTTGAAACTCGATGACCGGGTTTTTCCCACCGCTATTGAAAGTAAGTGAGAGTTAAGCAAGATGTATTCGGATTTGGGTCAGATTTAACCAGATGCAGGTTGCTCTTACCAGATCTTTTGATCCACCGTCGAAAGAAAAAAGTTGCAATACATTTACAACATGTCAAAGATACCAGACAAATAGGAAAACAATACTCCAGACCCACTCAAATCGTAAATCAATCACGCTTCGCAAAAAAAAACAGAACCGATCACAAAAGAAAGAACAATTGGCCCCGTCGAACTGGAACCAATTGGGACAATGTTGTCGGATATTTTAACAACACCGTATTTGATACCAATAAAATGGCGTTTTACGTTACGATAAAAAACAAATGTCCAGCCCACGGCCGCCTTGGATTCGTATTTTCATTTTCCTCTTCCCCAGACTCCGCAGACCACTCAAGCAGGACGTGTCAATCACAAATTGATTGATTAATAAAAAAGCTGCTACGCGCCACGGGTCGTTGGAATGACTTTCGTGCGATACCTGCGTCTCTTTCTCTCCCACTGAACCAGCTCACACTATTGAGTGTGCGTGCGAAATCTTCCTCTCGTAGGCCACCCGAAAAAGTGGTCCCGATCCAACAGGGGCGGCCGGAATTGTGGGCGCGGACGTGAAAAGGCATCAGTTTCAGGTCCAGCAGCACCGAGTCTGACACTCATTGATTGAGGTAATAAATCAATCCAATAAATAAATGTTGATGCCACAGTGCGCTGTTTGCAGGAGTGTTTGGGACCCTTTTCCCTTTCAACACGTTGGTTGTTGCCATGCCGCCACCCGTAGAGTGAAAAAGTTTCGATTTATAAGTGAAAAGCTTTTGATAAATGTAGCTCAAGGACATTGTTCGTTGGAAAGGGTGAGGAACCGTTCCCCGCACTCACTGGTTCACAGCACGTCCACAAGTGGGTATACTTTTGCATGAGTACCGACCAATCAGTAAATTGAAAATCTTTCGACAATTTTAATCAAGCAGAAAGTCGTTGGTCGGTTGGTTTTTCACTTAGCTGGAGGCCTATCAATCGGATTAACTGCCCGTTTGGCTTGGCCTTCTTTTTTGTGGGCCTCATGAAAGGATGCTTGTTTGAGGATAATCTGTTATCTGCCATTAGCGTTGAGGATGATTAAACCGAATGGTTAATGGTAGAGTATATACAGTTGACCATTTTTGAAAGGTTTATAACCCTAAGTCGTTTTTATTTTGTATATTTTATATAATTTTTGGCAACAAATCTGTGGCGCTGCTGGTGTTGTGTCGCTGTGATGGATGAAGCCCTTGTTATGGATTTTTTCATTCATTTAGTGGTACAGGCCAGATTCGAGTATCCGTAGGTTGCAGAAAAATTTCGCATCGGATAATCGAATCAAAACAAATATTATTTTTCTTCATGAAATATATTTGTTATATGTTGAAAAACAGTATCTAAGGTACACGCATCAATGTTTGACTTATGGTACAAGCAATTAATGTTATAGACGAATATCGATCACTTCATATTGTATAAAGTGAAAGTAAGACATGTAATAAGTTATTTAGCCAACTTATTTTATTTTAAAGTATTGTGTTAGATTAATTTGGATTAATATAGGATGATGAGCCTATCTTCACCATACTAAGCAAAGTGCCTCACTAATTCGGTAATTTCTTGCCTTAAAATCAATGGAATGCGTAAAAATTGACATCAACCTCTTTGCTTCGTTGTTAAGAACCAATATAATAACACAAATGCGTTGCAAACAGTAAAACTCTCGTGTTTGAGCACAATGAAAGCTCAAATCGAGTGCCCCTATTGTTGCGCTACCATTTGACTCAATGCGTTGAACAAAGATGGCAGACACTGCTCTAACCAACAGCTTCAAATGGGTAGGGTGATAATAGAAACATGGCGCAAAAAGGCTCATCACTAGACTGCCCAGAAAAATGATGAATTTTTGAAAACTCAATCGGCCCACCCCTGAGTCGATTCCTAGTCCCACCAGGAATACTTGCACCAAATTTGAAGCAAATCGGACAAGTCTAACTACCGGACCAACGTGCCTGAAGTTTATATTGAATTTTTCAACAATTTACATGGAGAAAACTCACTAGCTCGTATTTTCGCCGCTAGGTGGCACTGTATACATCGTATTATCACTGTAAGTGAAAATAAGAAAGATATTTTAATTATCCACAACTTTGTCGAAGGCTGCTAGTAAATCCGGCTATGTTAAAATAAGTTATTAAACTTTTAACGAAGTGATGTCTGAGTCAGTTTTGCATGGGGCCTAGCAGTGCATGGTTGTGTATCAGTACTCGAGTCCCGCGAACTATATATTTTTGTGAAATAATGGTTAGATTTAGCCGAATAGTATGTTTACAAGAATTATAGTAAATAATACGAGTTATGTTTTGGTTAGAAAATTTTAGTTCCACCTGTGACCGCATAGAGGGCGCCACTACTAACTTTTCATAGAAGAGAGATAGAGTATCAAGATGTTCAGAAGAAATACTGAAAAATGCCTGTTCTACAACTTTGTAGAAGACACCAAATATCTATCGCTTTTCCTTGAAAAGTTAGTGTTGGCGCCCTCTATGCGGTAACATGTGGAACTAAAATTTTCTAATCAAAGCATGACTGGTATTATTTACTATAATTTTTCTGAACATACCGTTGAGCTAAACCTAACGATTATTTCACAAAAATGTTTAGTTCGTGTGAATCGAGTACTGATACACAACCATGCACTATTAGGCCCCATGCAAAACTGACTCAGACATCACTTCGTTAAAAGTTTAATAACTTCTTTTAACAAAGTCGGATTTACTAGCAGTCTTCGACTAAGTTGTAGACAATTCAATTATCCTTCTTATTTTCACTTACAGTGATAATACGATGCATACAGTGCCACCTAGCGGCGAAAATGCGTGCTGGTGGGTTTTCTCCATGTAAATAGTTGAAAATTCCCATACAAACTTCAGGCCCGTTGGTCCGGTAGTTAGACTTGTCCGATTTGCTTCAAATTTGGTGCAAGTACTCTTGGTGGGACTAGGAATCGACGTAGAGGTGGGCCGATAGGGGTAATTTTTTCCTGTCACCCTACTCATCACCCTACTTATGTTTGGTCTAATAATCAAAACGCATAAAACTAAGTTCTTTGTGTGAAACTTCAGTCAACTTAATACTGGTTTTGGTTAATTCAGACAGAAACAACCACTGAGATTGAGATTATGCACCAATAGTCTGTATACAACAACAAAACTTTACAATCCGTTGAATAGTTATTATCATTTTTTTTATTTCTAATGCATGTGCGTTTTACACAACGTGTTGGTATGTAAAACCTCATACAGTCAAGCCCGAGTACGAGCGAAGCGCGTGGCGGTACGTTTTTCGCACGAAAGGCTCGATTGAAAAATTCATATCTCCGTAAGTATAATTGCCCACTCCCAAATTTTTATGGTACCAAGAAAAATGATTTTACTGTCCTATACAATAAAAAAAAGTAAAAAAATGTCCAAGTTTGAAAAAAAACGATTTGTTTTAAACTTTTCAATATTTTCCATGAAACCAATACGTTAATTAAGTTTTTATACACTTCATCCGAAAGCTGTGAAAAAGACGCACATTTCATGTCTTGGGTACTTTTTGGTATCTTCTTTACTTTTGACAGTACGAGCGATTGATTTTTTTTGGAATGGTGAGATTCAACACAAAAAATCTCGAAAGTCTCGCCTACTATGTTGAAATAAAAAAATACGTGTCGAATATTTTTGACTACTAAACCGAGAAAAAAATTGATTTGAGAAAAAATTGTGGCAAATTTTGCGTGGAATGCCCCATATGTATTACAGACTTCAACGCCCTTATCTTAAATTTATTATATTTAAACTCTTTTCTATATTGTTATTAAATTCCCTATTATGTACATTTCGTGTAATATTTACATTATATTCTTTATTATATTTTCATATTATTTATTCAATTAAATGGAATAACATGGGAAGGGAGGGCAAGCATCAGGGTATCTTACGATTGGAAGACTGAATGATGGAGTGGATTGCCAACCTGAATCACTTGAAGGAAACCTCCCGTTTCCTCCTAAAAGTCTGAAATGAGTGAGACGCACCTTTCTAACAAACAAACCATCAGGCGAGTTAAAGCTGGTATTGTGAAATTGTTTATTACGTAGCCGGATGTTTTTGTTGAAAGGAGATTCTCTGTTCGCCGCGGAATGCGCGTAAATGCCTCTGTTTACGGGTCCGCCCAACCCTATTTTAGCCCTTCGATAACAGCAATAATATGAAAGTTACCGATGAACAAATTCAGTCTACTGTAAGTCTACCCGCATCCACTGATGGTGGCTTCCTATTACATACATACTTTAGAGAAGTTGTGTGCTACTCAGAGTAGTTCTGTAAAGTCCAGCAAAGTATTTCAAACTTTAAGTAATTCATAAATTTATCGTGGAAATCTAACAAGTATAAAACAATAGTGCAAGCTTCAGGGATGCTCTACCAGTTTCAGGAAACTCTTTTATATTTCGGAAGATTGCCAACTTACAAGAAGATCTTTAATACTTCAGATAATTTGTACGACACTGGTTTTGTCAAACTACAGAGTATCTCAATAAACTTTAAAGACGATCTTCGAATCTCGCATGGAATTTAGAAAATACTTTAGAGATTTTCTATACTAACAATTTCTACAGAAAGCATAGTGTTCACGATTTTCAATTCTGAAATTCTGCGAACTAAACATTTAAAAATATCATTACAGTTTCAGTAGATTTTATTAACGGCTATTGGTGCACCACGATGATTCAGTCAAGCTGTACTGAACTTCAAGAAAATCCTACGATATTAAGTAATGTCTTCAGAATTTCTGAAAAGTTCACGACGTTTCAAGAATATTCTAAGAATTTATGGAAAATAGTTTAGACATCAGGGGGCATTTTATAAAATTCTATCAAACTTAAAAAAATGACAAAAGCATTTCATTAATTTCAACGAAGTATTTCGAGAAAAACAGAAACTTACAGAATTAGAAAAATGACGAATATCAAAACAACCTCTTCAAGCTTTAGGTATGGCATGTTCCACAAGCTTCTGAGAAGTTTTTCTAACTATAAGCAAAATCTTCAAATATTCTGCACATAAAATTTGAGTGCTGAGTCCTATACATTCTAGAAGATACAATGTTTAGAATGGAGAGGCGAGAACGGAAACTACTGCTTTTTTAACCAAGAAAATTTTAGTTTGTTCCTATCGTTTGATAAATTATTCTATTATTACTACACGAAAAAATATACAAAAACAACTCCATCTGTTTCAGAAAAATCAAAAATTCCCGAAAATCTCCAGAGAGTTTCTATGAATTTCAAGCAAATCTTTCGAATTTCAGAGATTCTGGATAGTTCTGGGACTTTAAAGAAGTACTACGGAAATCAATAAAATCCTACAAAAATCCTTATAAATTGGGGAAATACTTAAGACAATGCTACCAAATTCAAAGGAACTGTACGAGACCGAGAAAATATTTTTTCTCTTCATTTTCAACCAACCTGGTTTATAGAAACCCAAACATTCTAAGATTAAGTACTTGGTGATAGGACAGGTTCCCGATCAGAATTAAATAACAAGATTATAACAGAACACAATTTTTGTAACATATTGTGTTAAAAATTAGGTCTCGTTAGTAGTTAAAAGAACAGAAATTTATAACAAGTAACAATGCGAGATATAGTTTTGAAATATTTCTGTTATGTGTTTCTGATCGTGTTATTACTAATGGGATGATGAATTTAGTGATATATATATTTCTTTGTAAAACTTCATTCAATATTAAACATAAAAAGAAATATTTTGAATTTTATTTTTGTAATTCGATAGTACGTACGCTAAACGAGTCGAAGTTGTACTTACTATCGAGGTATACCTGTACTAATTTTATTAGCAACTTTACCTCCAAAGTTTTTGCGATCACCACCTCTAGGAATATAAGTTTTCCTGAAAAATTCAACCAAAAAATTTTCATGATTTTTCTAAGGAATTCAAATTTATGATTACAGTTTTTCGTGCGAAAAAAGAGTTGTAATTACACGTCTGTAATTACCCAGATGTTCTTTACGCGTGATCCTGCACTGGCCCAAATGAAAGCGAGCGATTACACCAGCAAGTTGTAACTCGGTCTCTGTTACAGGGCCTAGGAAAGCTCTCCGTCTTTAGCTCTTGCTACGATCTCCTTTCCTCATTCTGTGTTGTTTAAAAGGAACGATATCCCTGAGGGAATTAGTGGAACTACTGGGTCTTCCGTGGTGTAAGGATCCCTTTTTGGTTCATTGCAACCTTCTAAACCGAAATCCTCTTTGTCGTCTTCGGCGGCTTTTTAAGTTGTGGCTCGTCTTCAATTATATCTATCGAATCGGTATCATTATCATTAGAGATGGTCGGGTTTCAATTTTTTCGAACCCGAACCCGACCCGAACCCGAGAGCTTGAAAATTGAAAACCCCGAATCCGACCCGAGTCCGAAATTATAAAATTTGAAAAACCCGAACCCGACCCGAGCCCGAAAATTTTAAAATTGAAAAACCCGGACCCGACCTGTACCCGAGAATGAAAATTTTGTAAAACCCGAACCCGACCCGACCCGGAGAATTTTAAAATTTGAAAACCCGAACCCGACCCGAAAATTTAAAATTTAAGAAATCCGATCCGAACCCAACTTGCTAGTACGGAGAATCAACCAAAGATCTCGAAGATTTCTAATTTTAGGCACCAGAGCTGGACCCAAGGCTCATCTAAGAGTACTAGAATCATTCGAATCACCATATGCATTGAGTTATATCTGTCTATGGCAAAACGAATCACTGGCGAGTAGAATTCGCAATTATATTGACTATTATTGAACATCGAATTTGTAATGTTCTGAGAAACTTATAAATCGTCGATATCTTAATCGAAAATCAGGATAAATCGGTGGCTAACCCAAGGGGAAACAAAAGGCTTAATGGTGACAGTTTCAAACAACCTTGCCCGTCCCACTTAACCAAAATTTCTAATTCATTATCAAAAACCATTCTTGAAAAGGCAGATTTGTATAATTTATTGCTGGTTGGTACGGTCAAACTTGTGTCGAAGGATGTCAATCAAGATTCTCTGACGCGTTTTTATGTCACATCATTAGCGTTAGGACTATCTATGATGGGGTATCTAAATTATATTATGCTTCAGATTATACGGTAAGCGCGCCAGTAGAGATGCTTCGACATCTCCAACGGAGCTTTCGGAACGACTCCAAACTTTAAAAAATCCGTCAATGGCTTCAACAGAACACACAATTTGCGATTAATTCCTCAAGAGCGTGGATATTCATATATTTTCATGAAGAAATCCGGATCATGCAAAGGCCCAGCCCGGGGACAATCTGACAATCTGTTAGTTCAATATATGGGAATTTGTCTTTGTAGTCAATGGTTGAAAAGCATCTCGTGGATCGCAACTATGCCAAGAATATACAAATCCGTGCTGCCTTGAAATTTAATTATCATTTTAATTCATGCTTCTATTTATAATATACATGGTTAAAACAATTATAATTCAATATGTAGCAAAAAGTGCTACTATTCAGTATACTCGCGACACCCTTTTTTCGATTTCTCGCGACTGTCAAAACGACCAATCAGGAGCGTTTCAATAGATAGTTTTTTATTGTCTCTACTTCCCGTAGATTTTCACTCGCTTTGCTGTAGATACGATTTACTGTAGGCTTTAGCCGAGTTTCACGCGTTTACTCTAACCGCGGCCTAAGTATCAGTTTTAAAGTACCTATCGAAACTTATAATAGAAAGTTAAACCAATATTTTCCGAGAAATTTCTGTGGACTTGGTTTGTTACTAATTATCAAGAAAAATAAATTGCAAAAACATTTTAGATTTGAAACGTATTGTTGAATATTCTAAAATGGATGTTCGTTTAAAAAATAAAATAATTCGAGTAGCTTGCGAATCTGAAGAGAGGGAATTTTATACAAGAATGAAAAAATACAATATTTGAGCACCAGAAAACAACGACGAATTCTAGCGATTCAAATGTGCTAACAATTAGTACGGTTATATGTGCCATCCATTCGTATCAAGAAGTATAATACACTACTACAAAAAGAGACTGGGTTTTGTGTACAGACGCCAACTGCATCAAGAAATGGTTGGGTTGTTTTGTTCAAAACCCGAACCCGACCCGATCCCGATCATTTCTAATTTGAAAAACCCGAACCCGACCCGAGCCCGAAAGTTCGAAATTGCAAAAACCCGGACCCGACCCGAACCCGAGATTTCCAAATTTGAAAACCCGGAACCCGACCCGAACCCGAGAAGCTTCAATTTATAGAACCCGAACCCGACCCGAAACCCGTCGGGTTCGGGTCGGGTCCGGGTTTCGGGTCCAAAAACCCGAACCCGACCATCTCTAATTATCATGCGATAGGCTGTGATTGAGTCCAACAAGTGAGTTTTCGACCTCTGCTTGATTTTTTTTATTCATTTCGTTTATTTGATAGGCACAAATGCGTTAGCTTGGCGGTGCCAAATTCTTCTGTTTTACATTTTGGATATATTAAAACTAGGAGGTTGCAAAGTTGTAATATTTTTTTTTAAAGAGGAAACTTAATACTAGAAATAGGAATCGATATACAAGAGAGGGAGCAAAAGATTTTTTTATGAAAAAATATTAAAACTAGGAATTCAGTTTGATATACAAGAGGGGGAGTAATAGTTTTTTTTTATGAAATATTTTACCTTTATCTTAAAACTATATAGTTTGGTACACAAAAGGGGGAACAAGTTTTTATGAGAAATTTCACAACTATCTCAAAACTAGAGGTACAATTCTATTTACAAGATGGAGGACAATAATTTAATAAAGAATGATAATTACAGCTATCTTAAAACTAGGAATACAGAATACAAATTTGATTTTTTAAAGGAGAGTTATGCTTGGTCAAGTTATTCAGAGGGGGGCTTATTTCCACATCAGTGTAGCAGCAGTTGTATCAAGGACAGGGGAGAGAAGGCGTATATGGTGACCGGGAGAGAAGAGTAAAACTTGCAACTTTCGGGCAAACGGGAGATCAGCGAAACAAATTAGCGCCTTAGTCTAGTAGGTCGGATCGGCGGATGGTATTCTTCGGACCAGTGGGGAATCCTTCAAAAGTCATCGGACCTCGAGTCGCTTTCGCTTCAGTTTCCGTAGTGGTAAGGGCGATGGCGGTTACATAGTGGCAGTCTGAAGCATATCGGTTCCACAAGGTAGGAGGAAACTTCTAAAAACTAGAAATAAAAGAGAGGGGCTAAATTGGGATATTTATCGTTTTTATGAAAGTATAAATAAGGGACATATAGGGGAAATCGCGAATTGCCACAATATCACAAACTGGAACATTGGACGGTCTACCTCGTCCCCAAAGGAAATTCTTCAACTGAGACCTGGCGTCACAATACCCGGCGCACACCCAGACAACGTGCTCGATGTCGTGATAGCCCTCGTCACAAGCGCACAGACTGCTCTCTGCAAGCCCAATACGCCGCAAATGCGCATCCAAGGTGTAGTGGTTGGACATAAGCCGGGACATTACACGTATGAAATCTCGACCCACATCCATCCCCCCGAACCAAGGCTTCGTTGATACCTTTGGGATAATCGAATGTAGCCATTGTCCAAGTTCCCCATTGCTCCACGAGGTTTGCCAACTGGTGAGTGTCCTCTGACAATATATACTAAAAAAATTTGCATGAATTGGCAAGACAATCGTCAATGTCATTCACGTAAAAATTGTAGAGCAGGGGACTTAGACATGAGCCCTGGGGAAGACCCATGTAGCTAAATCGCAATGTTGTTAAATCGCCATGCGAAAAGTGCACGTGCTTTTCAGACAACAGGTTTAGCAAAAAGTTATTTAAATTCGGTGAAAGACCATGCTGGTGTAGCTTCTAAGAAAGAATTTTGATAGAAACGGAATCAAAAGCACCCTATATATCTAGGAAAACTGATGCCATCTGCTCTTTACTAGCATAGGCCATTTGAATTTCTGTTGAGAGCAACGCAAGACAATCGTTCGTCCCTTTGCCTTTGCGGAAACCAAATTGTGTATCTGACAGTAAGCCATTTGCTTCAACCCAATTGTCGAGGCGAAACAAGATCATTTTCTCGAACAACTTCCTAATATAGGACAGCATTGCAATCGGTCTGTACGAGTTGTGGTCGGAGGCTGGTTTTCCCGGTTTTGCGATGGCGATGACCTTCACTTGCTTCCAGTCATGAGGGATAATATGGCGATGGAACTTGTTAAATAAATTCAACAAGCGCCTTTTTGCAGTGTCAGGCAGATTCTTCAGCAAATTGAATTTGATTCTGTCTAACCCTGGGGCGTTATTGTTGCATGATAAGAGAGCAAGTGAGAACTCCATCATCGAAAACGGTGTTTCGTTCGCGGTATTGTGAGGAGACGCTACGCGGTAAGTTTTCTGTACCGGGAAAGAGTCCGCACAGATCTTCTTGGCGAAAGCGAATATCTAGCGGTTTGAATATACCACGTTCTCGTTGATATTGTTTCGGTTACGTATACGTCGAGCCGTACCCCAAAGAGTGCTCATCGCTGTTTCGTTAACCCGTCGACGAACCGGCGCCAATAACTGCGAAAGCTGTGAAAATTAAGTCCACGATGTCAGAAAATTTCTTTAGTTCATTACTGGACTGAGTGTCTGTTGAAAAAGACGGACACTTGGGGTTTCTGGTATTCCTGGAAGTTGTTGGGTACTCCTTGTTAGAATTAAAGTTTCCAAGTCCTGGAGCAACTTGCTTCGGGTTTTTGGTAGGTAGCACTTCCGTTGGATTCATTGGATGTTGTTGGCGCACTCTCAGAGGAAGACATCTTGGGACCATTACGAGGTAGTCTAGGGGCAGCTAGAGCTCTTCTCTTCCTCGACTCCTCCGGGTTAACGTTCCTCTTGAAGATCAGATTTTTGCTCAACGCGAGTCAAACCAGTAAAGGGATTTTCAGGCAGGACAGATGGCGAAGCATTCTTTAGCATTTCTGCATAAGAGCGCTTCGAGCGTTTGATTTTATTCCCGCGCTGCTTGTACGCAGGGCATGATTTAAGAGCATGCGAAGGGCCCCCGCAGTAAATACACTTTTCAGTTTCTTTGTCGCAAGAGTCATCCTCATGCTCTCCTTCGCATTTGCCGCATCGTTTCTTATTTCCACAAGAGGTGGCTCTGTGGCCCAACTGCTTGCAATTACTGCAGCTCATAACCCGCGGTACAAACAGGCGAACAGGTACGCGAACTTTGTCAAGGAGGATGTAGTTGGGAAGAGAAGACCCGGCGAAAGTGACCCGAAGCGAGCCTGATTGAGAGTAGGTAGTCTTACCTTCCTCGGTGATTGCGGTATACAATTGTTTGCATTCTAAGATCTTAATCTGTTGGAGTGAGGGGTCCTTAAAGCAGCCAACCCCGTGCTCCAATAGTTCTTTGCATTTCAGGCCCGGTTCGGACACAACCCCATCGATTTCTACGGCCATAGCAGGCACGTACGCCTTTCCAGCGTTTAACGCTCACAGCAAGCAATCGCGTTTGCCTGGCCGAGATCATTCACTAAAACACGTATCTTGTTTGCCCGAACACGTGTTATCTGAGTTATGGCCGGGTAGTTGGCAGTCAGATCCCGAGAAAATTTCAATATATTAACCGGTTTCTCTCCGGCCCGAAAATATACTACCCATGGCCCAGAGGAACCTTCTGGGTACTGCTTTATACGGGGAGCAATGCGAGTGTTAGGGGGATCAGAGACTTCCATGATGACATCAGATGGTAGAGCGCTGTATAACGAACGAACAAAGGCTGACCTTCACTCACTGAAACTTACACACCGAACACCACTGTGAAGTATAACGATTTGAACCGTTCAAAGGCTTGGAACCAACTTGAGCTTTCGTGTTGAAGTGAGGGGTTGCTAAAGCAGTCAATTCCGTGCCTCAACAGATCTTCCCACATACTCGGTTAGGTGACGACCCCATCGAACTCCACTGCATTTGCAGGTACGTGTACCGTGAATTGCTTCGCAAAACACTCGCATTAAGCAATCTGGTCGAGAACACTCACCGTAACACGTGTTTTATTAGCACGAACACGTGTTATCTGAGTCACAGTCGGGTAGTGAGCAGTCAGCTCCCGTGAGATCTCAAAAATGTTCAACAAATTCGAGTTGGGCTGAAAGTAGATCACCTAGGGTCCATTTGAGCTGGCTGAATATATTTTTTTAATGCGAGGAGTCAGGCAAGGGATTAATTTTGGCAATATCCGTAATATTCATGGGAGCATCAAGGGGTTTATTAGTCCGGTTAAATCTATCTTCACACCCGGCCATGTAGACACGGGGTTAGCACGTCGTGCAAACGACGGATGGAACTTAGGTTTATGGAAAGGGATCTAAAAAGTAGTGGTCGATAAGGGGAAAAAGAACAGAAAAAATTACTTAGGTACAGCAGTGGCGTAGCCGACTAGTTTTCTTTGATTATTTTATTCTATTTATTCTGATAAAATATTTTTACCGTTTCGATGGGATTCTTCGTAGTACTTTTACAATTTTCTTTTAAGGATACTGACGGTATGCTTTTCGATCTTCTATGAAATACTTTTCAAGATTTTCACTTAATACTTTTGATGAAATATTGCTCAGTATTCTAATTGAACGGATTCGAACGGTATCCGAAGGAATCATTTTCGGTATCCTGATGAAATCTTTGTCATAATGGAATCCAGCTCATGAATCTCAGAAGTCAGAAGCATGATCCTGTTTCTAATAAAAACTTCTCAAATATGCGACGAAAATCATGTTCGGAATTCTAATGGAACTCGATATTTCCACTGAATAAACCTAAATTTACGTGCACGACCTAAAGAACTCTTCTATCCTAGTTTATCAGATATCTTGTAGTTAATTGATGAATACTTTAAGAAATTATTGTTAGCAGGTTATGTAAAAAAGATACTCCTGTCTATCGCAAATTGCCGTATCAACTAACAGTATTGAAATACAAAACCCATTTACACATCATCAACAATGATTAGAATCTTCTGGCATTTCCCAGAAACAGAAGCAATTCCCAGCGGACCATTTGTGTCAATTGACCGACTGTTGAATAGGCAGTTCCCATTAAAACCACCGACACATTGACGCTTTTCACCAGAACCAGATTGCACTGGCGAACGAACGAACGAACGAACGAACGAACCGACCAGCTAGCACGACATCCGGGGCTGGGCGGCTTAGTATCTACTCAGTTCGCGGAAGACCAGCTGCTTCGAAAATGTGATGTATCGTCTCGGAAGCAATGGCTGAATAGTATCCCATTCTGCCCGCCTGTCACTAGAAGATATAAATTTTCATTATATATCACCGCATTAGATACATGTCACAGGGGGCTTTTTGTTACTGTTACTGTTCTTCTTCCTGTTGGTGTGAATCCAGGACCAGGCAGTATGTGGCAGGGCAACAACGTTTCAACGGTTCCGTGTTACTAGGTACTACGGCTAGATTGCAGCTGAGACTAGCAAAGCTACTGTTCCCAGATGGTCGGAAGCTTATTGGCAGTCCCGGACCGGCCTACTTTGGTGCGTCGTTTTGGCGTTGTTTGAATTTCGATAATAGTGTAATTAGGATTTTCACGATTGATGCTCTGTGTACTTTGGGGATTGGTTTTCCATCCATTGCATAATTATTAAACTAATTTCAAACTGTTTGAAAAAAGTTAAGACCGAATTTGTTTTTCGGACATTGCGTCTTTCATTGTTATTCCCAGAAAAAACTTTTTTGCATGGACGTTCAGTTTTAGTTATGACCCGATCAGACCAAACTACCCACTTGTGTTCTCCTTTCGAAGATGCAAACATACCAATAAAACCACCAAGAAATAAAATCTAATTTTCCAGCAATTACTTTCTTCGAAGTGGCACAACATTAGGATCAGAATCAAACAGCAATAGGAATTTATTGACCATAAATGTTGACACACACGCACAGACACACACAGTTACACATTAGTTAGTTCAACGGTGGTTGAGCCAAATCTTGTGAAGCCGGCTGGAAAAGCCGAAAAATCTATTTCGCTTCGATGTGTAACTTCTACTATTCTCCGACACCAAACAACCGGACTACTGCCTGCACGTTTGGCAATTGACCCCATGCGGGTGATAACATCACACCACCGGGGTATTCGTTGCTGTGACGACGACAACGACAGAAATAGACAGCGAAGTAGGCAGGCAATGGTACAAAAACTAATATTCAAAGGATTAGACGCTGGGCGCTAACAAGCGTGACAGTAGTGTCCCTACGGAGGAGTCCTAGAACAAAAGCAGACTTGTCAGCAAAGATAGTCTCGATGGGCCACTTGAGGAGGGATTACCGGAACGCCCACCCGTCACAGCAGTTAAGCTACGTTTGCCGAGATTTGAGAAAATATTGCCGCCACAGCTCGATGCGGTGGTCAGCCAAGGATATTCGGTGCTGCCTTTATGTTGGGTATGTACAACGTTTACGGTTTGTCTGATAGATGGTCGGTTGGTGAAATCAGATCGTAAACAAGATGTTGACAGTTCGGTGCCAGTTTTTTTTGCTATGCTCAGGTAAGCGCAAAAAGCATTCCAGTATAAATGATTTGGGTAAAGCTATTCACGGGCAATCAAAGTTTGCCATGGTAATTTCATTCTTCGTGAATTGGGTGAAAAAAGGCGGTGTGGGAGACCACTTTAATGACGGCTGACTGGCACAATTAGCTGTGATGGCGTCATTTGGTGAAATCTGACCTTTTGTCTTCTTTGGGAGTACCTGCGTGTGTTTGCCTTAATTATTTAATGAGCTTACTAAATGATGGGCGTACGTCACAGGCTTCTATTTGGTATAATTCGTTTTAAATAGTGTGTCAATGAATTTCGGTTCCCTAATAGGCGATCCAACTTATTTAATAACTAATAATTTTATTCAGTTCGTTTATTTGATAAGACACGTTTACGTTAGCTTGATGGCGTCAATTGCAATTTAATTTTCTTCAAACTGGAACATTGGTTGATCTTCCTCGGATCCGACACATGACCGGATAATGTATATTGCTTAACCAGGGGCCACATTATGCAACCAATTCGAATTGACTTTTTCACACAAGCTTGTATACAATAAACCTTTCGTTTCGAGAGGCATAATGTCACCCCAGGTTTGCCAACTTCCTCTGACGTAAAATAAAGATAGTGTAATTAAGTATTCTAATGCACCTACCTTAGCTAAAGTGTTCACTTTTTCATCAACCGGGCGAGGGGATTCAAACTGATGTAATCTGGTAGGATTATTCAAATAAAGCGCTCGGAAAAATAGAGAAAGCGCTTTCCAGGTTGTATCAAGCTTCAGTTGAGCTGATACTGTCCATAAGGGAAGCGTTTTTCTTTATCCACGCGTAGCTTGCGCGCGGAACATGTAGAGAGATAATGCAGATTCTCCCCACAGTAAGGATACTTTTTAGCATTCTTATTGCCATAATTTACCTTATGGTTGACACCTTCCTTGCCACAGTGAACCTTATTGCTACAATGGGTAGATGTGTGGTATAAGTCTTTGCAATTTGGACAACGATGCAAATAGAACAAAATGCAAACGACTGACCCAGCAAAAACAGTTGAAAAGAATTCTATTGACGATACGTTTTTTTCCATCTTTCGCCATTAATCAATAATTAATACATTCAGTATTGTCACCGGCTAAAGTAAGGGGTTTCTAAAACAATCTGCCACTTATTTTGGCAGTTTAATTTTCATTGGAGACCACGCCATAAATCTCGACTTCCCGTGCGGAAAGATAGACACGATAGTCCCGCCTGCTTAGAACTTGCCAACACCATCCTTATCTTTTGCAAACGGACTTTTAACAATTCAGTCACAGCCGAGAAGCGTTCTATCAGGTCTCCAGAAATCTGTAATAGATTAAACGATTTAGTTTTGAACCGAACGGTCATCAAATAGATCGGTTGAGAGTCCCGGGCTATAGTTTGAGTCGACGGGGAACCTACATTCTGATTCGACCACCATTTGGTCATCCGGACCACGGCTCACAGAAACGAGGCTTGCTACTCCGCGAATTGGCAGTTTTCGGTGACGTCAGAGAAATCGTTGAAATAAACAAACGGATTTCTCGAAAGCTGTTAATTGACAATATTTGAGCTCTCATGGTGGAAAAATGATGTGCAACGGATTCTTGACGTAATTTACGCCCTAATTACACTAGACATACTGGATGATCAGTGCATCTATGTGATTATTTGCAAAAATCGGGAATTCGGTTGCATGTAATGGAACACACATCCCACCGTAATTTCCTGTTCCCAGCAAAGGTTTTGGACATCGGCAAAGCTTCCTTGTGATTTATCAGGTGCCAATCATTCGTTAGCAGCAAAAAACATATCAATTTCATCTAATTGTTTTCGCCGACGATTTCTATGACGCGCGCTCGTCAAATGTATACACTCAACCGAGCTTGCCTAGTATATGTAAGCCGTGATCCGGAGAAGAAACTCGTCGATCGGATGATGGTGTGAGCATGAGTGATCCTTGTGTGGCCCACGCGGAGGCGGGAAAACGTTCTAATCGGTTTTTGTGGTCTGTCCACTTTTTGAGGTCTCCCTTTACCTTCAGAGGGTAGCCTCGAAGGTTGCTCCAGTGAGCGGTAAAGTGCTCAAAGGTCTTCGCCTTGAATTCTCTAATGAAGTTGGATGACGGGACCTCATCAGAAGAAAAGGGTGCGGAGTGGCGACCGAGGGCTGCCAAGCGGTTTGCATCCTCGATACCGCGGATTCCGCTGTTCTCAACAACCCAGCATATGGTAGTTAGCGAGTCACAGGATTGATCTATGGCGTGGACGTAGGGGTGCTCAGACTCCTCTGATTCCAGCATCATGATGACCGAGAGCGAATTAGAAAAAATCACTGCCGGGGTGTCTTCCGGTTTGTTGCTAACTGCAATGGCTACGGCCTGGCCAAGCCTGTTCCAATTCCACTTACAGTGGTCAAGTTTAGAGTCCCCGGTGTAGATGTACTGATGATTTAACTATTTATGTTCGACGATCTAAAGAAATTTGGCTCTGACAGCACGGGGTGGGGGGGGTCTTTATCGCCGGCTCTAGTGGATACAACCAGACTGATGTCTAAGTTTGGTCGTGCCAGGCCCGGTTGTCGACCCGATGTAGCTATGCGACTGTGGGGAGAGGAGCATATACAAGCGTGGTATATGTAGCAGATGGTATTCGTCAACACATGTTTTTGCCTTTCTCATATAAAGAAAGGCTATGCAATCACTGTAAAAATCGACTTTTTAACCGAGGCCCGGAGGGCCGAGTGTCATACACCATTCCATTCAGTTCGTCGAGATCGGCAAATGTCTGTGTGTGTGTGTATGTGTGTGTGTGTGTGTATGTGTGTGTGTCATTTAAACTCACACAATTTTCTCAGAGATGGCTGAACCGATTTTCGCAAACTTAGTTTCATCTGAAAGGTATAACACTCCCATAAGCTGCTATTGAATTTTTAGTTGATCCGACTTCCGGTTCCGGAGTTACGGGTTGAAGAGTGCGGTCACACAGCAAATTCCCATATAAACTGGTACCACCATGATGTTCAAATGATGTAAAACATATTGAAATTGATGTAACATTACTCTAGTTTGCGGGTCTGGATCACTAAAGATCAATCAAAGCAGCTTTGACCACATTGGCCACCTATGACGGTTCATGACGCCCCCGGGGAACCCGCCAAGTTCCTAAACTAATATCACACCCATTCCACAACGAATTCTCTACCGATTTTTACAAACCTTATTTCAAATGAAAGATACAGTAATGCCATTGACAGCTGCTGAATTTCATTCGGTTCTGACTCTTGCTTCCGGAGTTACAGGGGTGTTAGTAAGGATACACTGGAATTTCCCATATAAATCGGTACAATCGTAATACCTCAGAGGCTAAAAACTATTGAAATGGTCACCAAATTACTTCTAATCGCAGATCTAGATCACTGATTGCCAATCAAACATTCTTTGAATATATTGTCCACTATCGACGATTCCGGAAGTCCGGAATTCCGGGCATATTCCACACTTAAAGTCACATCGGTTCAACGGTGATGACTGAACCGATTTTCTCAAACCAAGTCTCAAATGGAAGGCAAAATATGCAGTTGAGTATTGTGTCGCCGCACCCCCCCCCCCCCCGCCTTGCCATTACACCTCCCTTCTTCATCACTCCCCTCCCCTTGGACCACCCTCACGTCCGCATTTCCTTCATCCACCTCCACTCCCACTCTACTAACCCCCCATTCCCTACATGTTCAAACCCACTCCACCAACCTTTCCAAATTATAATCACATGAAGGTAACATTGAACTCATGCTTATTAAGCTAATTAAATATTACTCTTTTGCCTTTCTTATATAGAAAGGTTATGCAATTGCTCCAAAAACCGACTGTCTAACCGAGGCCCGGAGGGCCGAGTCTTATATAACATTTGACCCAGTTTGCCGAGATCGCAAAATATCTGTGTGTATGTATGTGTGTGTATGTGCGGATTTGTTAACAAAATGTACACATCGGTTTCTCGGAGATGGCTGAACCGATTTTTACAAACTAAGATTCAAATGAAAGGTGTAATATTCCCATAGGTTGCTATTGAATTTCATTTTCAACCGACATCTTGTTCCGGAATACGAGTTGAAGAGTATGGTTACAAAACAAAATTTGTTGATTTGTCCACATCGGTTTCTCGGAATTTTCTGAACCGATTTTGACAAACTTAATTTTAAATGAAAGGTCCATCAGCTGCTGTTGAATTTTGTGTGGATCCGAGTTCTGGTTCCTGAATTACAGGGTGATAAGTACGATCACGCAGCAAATCCCGATTCTAACGAATTCTGCGATGAATATAAAATGGTGAAATTTTTTCCAAAATGTAAACACAACTGTTGAATTTGTAGATCTAGGTCCCCAACAGTCATTCAAAGGCTCTTTGGTCACACTGGCCACCATCGACGGATCCGGAAGCATCCAAATTCAGAATAACGGTTATATTGGTTTCTCGAAAATGGCTAGACCGATTTGATCAACTTAGTCTCAAATGAAAGGTGTTGCGTCCCCGAAAACTGATATTAAATTCCATCTCCATCCGACTTCCGGCTCCGGAGTTACGGGTTGTGGAGTGCGATCACATAGAAAACTCCGATTCAAACCGATACCGCGATGAATGCAAAAAGGTGCTCTTATGTATACTTACCAAGTGTAATAAGAATGAAAGACATTTCCATAATGTTATATTGTACGAACCAGCTATTATATCATAGTTTGGAGAAATGAGAAAGGCACAATTGCACCTCTAGGTGGATTAAAACAGGTTTTTTCTAACGCAGCTGGAGAAGATTCTGGTCGTTTAAAGAAATATCCTTAAAATGCAGCTGATGCATAAACAAATTACACCGATAAACCCACGAAATATTCTACACTGAGCTTCAATTATTGATTCTTACGTTGCCCAGGTCTGGCAGCATACTCAGGGTTTCAGATACCACAGACAAACACATTAGTAAATGAACAATTTGCCCACCTTTCTCTTCTATACTTCTTGGGCGCGTTTGACATTTCAATCTACGGCGCACGCTAATCGCAGAATGATTATTTATTGTGATTAAAATCATTTTTCGTCCACAGATGGCATTACATTTACGTCCTTTGTGATTCGTATGGGATTTACAGGAGTGGACTATATTGTTAATATACAATATTTGATCTTACAGAAAAGTTGATCTTTTTAGCGAGCCTGATCAGATCGGTTTCATGTTTCACCAACTCAGATGAAAGGTTTATTTATTGCCTTTCTCATATAAAGAAAGGCTATGCAATCACTGTAAAAATCGACTTCTTAACCGAGGCCCGGAGGGCCGAGTGTCATACCCCATTCGATTCAGTTCATCGAGATCGGCAAATGTCTGTGTGTATGTATGTATGTGTATGTGTGTGTGTGTCATTTAAACTCACACAATTTTCTCAGAGATGGCTGAACCGATATTCGCAAACTTAGTTTCATCTGAAAGGTATAACGCTCCCTTAAGCTGCAATTGAATTCTTAGTTGATCCGACTTCCGGTTCCGGAGTTACGGGTTGAAGAGTGCGGTCACACAGCAAATTCCCATATAAACTGGTACCACCATGAAGTTCAAATGATGTAAAACATATTAAAATTGATGTTACATTACTCTAGTTTGCGGGTCTGGATCACTAATGATCAATCAAAGCAGCTTTGACCACATTGGCCACCTATGACGGTTCATGACACCCTCGGGGAACCCGCCAAGTTCCTAAGCTAATATCACACCCATTCCACAACGAATTCTCCACCGATTTTACGAACTTAATTTCAAATGAAAGATACAGTAATGCCATTGACTGCTGCTGAATTTCATTCGGTTCTGACTCTTGCTTCCGGAGTTACAGGGGTGTTAGTAAGGATACACTGGAATTTCCCATATAAATCGGTACAATCGTAATACCTCAGAGGCTAAAAACTATTGAAATGGTCACCAAATTACTTCTAATCGCAGATCTAGATCATTGATTGCCAATCAAACATTCTTTGAATATAATGTCCACTATCGACGATTCCGGAAGTCCGGAATTCCGGGCATATTCCACAGTTAAAGTCAAATCGCTTCTTCGGCGATGACTGAACCGATTATCTCAAACCAAGTCTCAAATGGAAGGCAAAATATGCAGTTGAGTATTGTGTCGCCGCACCCCCCCCCCCCCGCCTTGCCATTACACCTCCCTCCTTCATCACTCCCCTCCCCTTGGACCACCCTCACGTCCGCATTTCCTTCATCCACCCCGTATAGCGAAATAAGATGAAGGATTTCTGACGCATCCTCCACTCCCACTCTACTAACCCCCCATTCCCTCCACTTTCAAACCCATTCCACCAACCTTTCCAAATTATAATCACATGAAGATAACATTGAACTCATGCTTATTAAACTAATTAAATATTATTCTTTTGCCTTTCTTATATAGAAAGGTTATGCAATTGCTCCAAAAACCGACTTTCTAACCGAGGCCCGGAGGGCCGAGTCTCATATAACATTCGACTCAGTTCGCCGAGATCGCAAAATATCTGTGTGTATGTATGTGTGTATGTATGTATGTATTTAGGTATGTATGTATGTATGTGTGTGTTTGTGCGGATTTGTTAACAAAATGTACACATCGGTTTCTCGGAGATGGCTGAACCGATTTTAACAAACTAAGATTCAAATGAAAGGTATAGTATTCCCATATGCTGCTATTGAATTTCATTTTCAACCGACATCTTGTTCCGGATTACGAGTTGAAGAGTATGGTTACAAAACAAAATTTGTTGATTTGTCCACATCGGATTCTCGGAATTTTCTGAACCGATTTTAACTTAATTTTAAATGAGAAGTCCATTAGCTGCTGTTGAATTTTGTGTGGATCCGAGTTCTGGTTCCTGAATTACAGGGTGATACGTACGATCACGCAGCAAATCCCGATTCTAACGAATTTTGCGATGAATGTACAAAGGTGAATTTTTTTCCAAAATGTAAATACAACTGTTGAATTTGTAGATTTAGGTCCCCAACAGTCATTCAAAGTCTCTTTGGCCACACTGGCCACCATCGACGGATCCTGAAGTATCCAATTTCAGAATAACGGTTATATTGGTTTCTCGAAAATGGCTAGACCGATTTGATCAACTTAGTCTCAAATGAAAGGTGTTGCGTCCCCGAAAACTGATATTAAATTTCATCTCCATCCGACTTCCGGTTCCGGAGTTACGGGTTATGGACTGCGATCGTATGGAAAACTCCGCTTCAAACCGATACCGCGATGAATGCAAAAAGGTGCTCTTATATATGTACTTGCCAAGTGTAATAAGAATGAAAGACATTTCCATAATGTTATATTGTACGAACCAGCTATTAAATCATAGTTTGGAGAAATGAGAAAGGCACAATTGCACCTCTAGGTGGATTAAAACAGGTTTTTTAAATTCTAAATTTATGTATTTCCACGTTTTTTGTGAATATTTTGTGAGATCATAAAATTCTGGTTTTCCAAAAACTGTAGGTACTATCAATTGTAAATGATTGCTGTGCGAAAATTTGTAAGTCATCGCATCGAATTCAAAATTATATGCTAATTAAGTAAAATTTGTGCACTTCTATGAAGTTTTATTAATTTTTTTGAAAATATTTATTCTTTCAGAAACTGTAGTTAGTATCAATTACAATTATAAATGTGTAATGTAGCTTCAGAAAAATTAATATGCAGATAATTGAACCAATTCCTTCGGACTACGGATAATCGAGTCATTATCCACGGATAATCGAATATGGCCTGTACTAGCGCCACTATCTAATCATATACATATATGAAACAAGCATTTTCTGTCAGATTGTCCCCGGACTAGACCATTGCATGGTCTAGATTCCTTCATGAAACCACATAAATTTCCACTATTTTAAACAATTAATTTTAAAAATATTGTGTGTTCTGTTAAAGTTTAAGTTTGACCGTACCAACCAGTAACGGGGGTGACGTCGTGTAAACTGTGGAATTCGACTTGCCAATTGGCAGTGCTTAATTTAATACGTGTAATAAATTATACAAAACTACAGGAATGGTTTTCGATAAAAAAAAATTGGAAATTTTGATTATGTACGACGGGCAAGGGTTGTTTGAATCTGTCACCGTTATGCCTCTTGTTTTCCCATGCGTTACCGCCGATTTATCCTACTTTCCGGTTAAGATATCGACGATTTATAAAATTTCTCAGAACATTACCAATGCGACGTTTAATAATAGTAAATATAAATGCCAATTCCTCTCGCCAGTAATTCATTCTGCCATAGGCAGATATAACTGGACGCGCATGGTGCTACTGAAGTAGTTCGAGTGATTCTATAATTATTTTGGATGAGTCTTGGATCCAGCTCGGGGGCCTGAATTTAAAAATCTTCTGGGTATCGAATTATAAATTTTCTAGTTCGGGTCGGGTTCGAGTTTTAAAATTTTGAAATTATCGGGTTTGGGTCGGGCTCGGGTTTTACAAAATTTTCATTTTCGGGTTCGGGTCGGGCTCGGGTTTTGCAATTTTAAAATGTTGGGGCTCGGGTCGGGTTCGGCTTTTTCAATTTTCAAGCTCTCGGGTTCGGGTTCGGAAAAATTTGAAACCCGACCATCTCTACTGTAGACGGTCTTCATCATATACACTGCCAACTGAAATTGCATGATAAATTGTTGGACCTACACGCGATTTACAGACCTCCAGCTTTCGATGGATGCTCATAGATTCTTGCGAGAGTTAGAAAGCATAATTTCATGTACTAAAAACAATCGTGAGTGTATGTTAATAGCAGACATGAACATACCCACGAATATCGAACGTAACAACGTAGTGCAAGAGGAGGGCGGGTCATTTCGCCCAATGCCGTTTCGCCGAAGGTCATTTTGCCGAAAGTTATTTCGCCGAATGAGCTATTTCGTACCAAAAGTAATTTCAATGGTTAAATAATATTAAGGGTAAGTCACAGAGGAATGAATACGCTTAGAAGAATGAACGACTCCGCAAAGTCGTTAACAATTTTAATACCTAAGCAATTAAGGATTATATTACTGCTATTGTAGCAAATTTATTCAATTGAATAATCATTCCCGAAATTAAATATAAAGTTCTATTTACGATGTTTACTACAATCAGATGGAGTCCAAAGTGGTTGTATAACTTTGTGCCAAAACATTCCCTAGAAAATATAATGTCAAAGAAATTACCCTAGAAATTACAATTACCACCCAAAACTAATCTGCTAACAATATCAATATCCGGAAGTAATTCTTCAGAATGTACCTTTCACCAGAAAATCAACCCCAAAGTATATTGCCCTTGATTGATATTTTAAAATTAAATCACATTTATATTTATTTATTCATTTATTTATTTATTTATTTATTTATTTATTTATTTATTTATAGGCTTTAACCGAAGTGGTCATTCGCCTACCAAAGGGTGCTTATATTCTATGTAACCTCTTAGTCTATTTCATTTGTTACAGTTAAGGACGTCTATTTAAAGTCGGAAGTCATTGCTAGAGATGCACACCAGGTCCTTTCTCTTCAAATCTCTGCGAACAAGTTGGCGTTTTTTAAGAAATATCAGTAGTTTCTCCTCTCGTGATGGGTCATTTCCAAGTATATCCTTTATGGATGATGATACATCGTGTTGCCGACGAAGGTCCTCGTAGACGGGGCAGTTGACGGGTATATGTTCGACTGTTAACCTGCTGTTTCATGTGGAACATAGTGGTGGATTTACTCGTGAGATAGTGTGGGCGTGGGTAATTCTGGTGTGCCCTGCACGGAGTCGCTAGAGTACCTTTTGCTCTATTCTGCCCTCTCTGTCTTCCCATCTTTGGAGAGATCCCTTGTTTTTCTGTGGGTGTCCTTGCAGGTTCCTCCAGTGGTCGATGAAGTGGTTGGAGGCTTTCTGCTTGAATGATTTAGTGATATCATTTACCGGGACTTCTCGGGTAACCATTGACCTCGTTCACCGACCGATAGAGGTCAGATGGTCAGCGGTCTCGTTGCCCTTGATTCCACAATGGCCCGGAACCCAGCAAATCGTAGTGAGAATATCACAGGTATCTTCGATTTCCTGGATGTACGGATGCTTCGATTCTCCGGTCTCGAGTGCGAAGATGACCGAGAGGGAGTCGGAAAAAAATACCGTTGGTATACCTTCGGATTTTCTGCGTATGGCAACGGTGATCGCGGCTGCTTCTGCGGAAAATACCGAGCATTCTGGAGGCAGACGTAGAGCTAATCCTTCACAGATACCGTGTACCCCTATTCCAACTTCTTCTTCTAGCTTTGCTCCGTCAGTGAAGGTTTTGTGGTGATTTTGGTATTTGCGGTTGACCAATTGCAGAAACTTTGCTTGCGTTGCGCTGTGAGGATCATCTTTTTTACGATACGTGTCAGTTTGGTGTCCAGGTTTAGGCAGCGTTTGTTCCAGGGACGATTCCTCCCCCTGTCATTTTTTCGAGGCAACTCAGTGCTCGTTTCACAACGTTGATCGCTACCGCCCATCGACATGGTAAAATACCTGCCTCCATGCAGGCGACTTCCGCCGGTGTGCTAGGGAGCAGGTTGGATGCGAATCTAACCGCACCATGGTAGACAGGTGCTAGTGTGGTGGCCAGCCCCTCCGAGTTTCGGCAGGCGAGCTCAAGGCCATAGAATATTTTTGAGTGTATTAAGGCTTGACTCACATTTAGAGCTGTTTTTCTGTTGCACATGGTGTGGCGGGAGCTTATGATGCGCAGAGCCGTAGCAATCCTGTTTTGCGTGAGGGGACATTTTTTTTTATTAAACTTAACGTATATATATATATATATATATATATATATATATATATATATATATATATATATATATATATATATATATATATATATATATATATATATATATATATATATATATATATATATATATATATATATATATATATATATATATATATATATATATATATATATATATATATATATATATATATATATATATATATATATATATATATATATATATATATATATATATATATATATATATATATATATATATATATATATATATATATATATATATATATATATATATATATATATATAAAGCAAGGGACAAGAAGAAAAATTATTTTTAATATTTAGAACCACAAAACTCAAGACGATTTGGTGTTTAATGTGGATGAAGCAATTGCGCAATGTCGCGACACGGATCCAATGTCACGCCCCAGGATCCCGAAGCTGAAGTATTCTTTTAAGTTGACCTGTGAACTTCAGGTCATGAATGGTAACGTGCTCCCAATTCACCTGGAATTTGTGCAGAACTTACTACAGTGGCAACCGTAAGATGTTTACGATACCGACTTACACCTAGGGGCAACCCGTCTCAATATTACCGGGAAAAGTAACTACCTACAAGGTAGCGGAGATTGGAGAGTCGGATCTCGAACAACTCTGCCGCTATCATTTCACATACTGAGCTTCGCATGCTGGGAGCTCGCCAGCTGACGAAAAAACACAACACACTAATTCAGTAATGGAGTGTTTTATCGAAACGGCTAAGGCGTTACACTTCTATGACCAAATTAGCCACAAGAAGCCCAATTTCAGCGAAGGTCTACCGGATATCAGCGATGTTATAGCTTTGAATCAGTATTTGGGAGGTCCCCGTACAATATCGCGAAGGACAACAGTGGCTTAGGCGCGTGAAGAAATGACTAGGCGAAGAAATCGACGAGATGTCAGCTGTCTCCGTCGAAACCAATGATGTATACGAGGGTACACAGTATCTTAGAAATTTGACGTTACGCGAACCCCGTTTATCGCCGGATTTCATCACCCGTGGTACCACAATTCTCATCCCCAAGGACATACCAATTACCTGTCTAACAAGTCTGCACAAGATCATGAGCACCTTCATCACTACATACAGCCCACTATGAGAAGAATAGCACCAGAAGGACCAGAGGAGCAGAAGGGATGTAAAAAAATACACAAGACTGAAAAGATCAAGTTATCCTCCATGCAATCATTGTTTGTATTTGTATTTGTATTTATCATATATACACCAACAGGCAATTCAAAGCCACAATGATGTCTTAATGCTAAACTTATTGCTAACAGTCAAATCGTTACAAACTTTGATAAAAATAATAACAATACAGTGAAAAAATCAACAATGAAGGAATCAGCCGAAATTAACGGGTCCGTTGAAGGCCAGGTAAAATCATTGGCGTTGGGCGAGGCAAATTAAAGTCGAAAGCTGATGCGACTCGGTTGACGATCCTTTGTAGGCCCGTAATGGCCCCGTGCATAATTAGTGCGTCGAAATGGCAATCGGAGCATGAGGTTGTTACGCTTTGTTCGAGGTGCAACATTTATGTTAATTTGTTCCAAGGTGGCTGAGCAATCCAGATGACCTCACAAAGTATCAGCATCAAACAAAGTCCTTGCTGTATTCCATCGAACAAGCAGGGGTTCCAAACTAATCAGCTGGCATCGGCTTTCGTAACTTGGCAGACGGACGGGATCTCTCTACGGCAAACTACGAAGCGCAAAACGTAAAAAGCGTCGTTGCACGGACTCAATTCTCTCAATACCGTTGTTATAGTTTGGGCTCCAAACTTCGCAGCAGTACTTCAGGATTGACCACGACAAAGAGCAGTACAGCGCTGCATATATATCTGCAATCTTCAGTAGAGCTGATGAGAAGAAACATCTTGAGATCGTCTGCGAAGGACAGGCGTGGAATTCTCAGAACTAGATGAACGTCGTTGAAGTAAAGCAGAAACATCAGCGGTCCCAAGTGACTTCCCTGGGGTACTCCTGACGTAGAAATAAATGTGGGTGCCTGACAATCTCTAATGACAACCACTATTTCTCGACCTGAAAGGTAGGATCGAAACAACTGCAACAGACTACCGTTAATTCCAAATCTCTCCATTTTAGCGATTGTTATTTCATAGTTCACTTTGTCAAAAGCGGCAGATAGGTCTGTATAGATAACATCGGTTTGAGCGCGACGTTCTATACTCTCTGTTATGTATGATGTTAAGCAAAGCAGGTTAGTCGTTGTCGAACGGCCAGACATGAAGCCATGTTGATCGTCACTTAGGTACTGCTTGCAGTGAGCCTGAAGAGGTTCCATAATCACCAACTCTCGAACAACTTCGAAACAGCACTCAATGAAGTAATTCCCCGGTAATTATCGACGTCTCGCTTATTACCCTTTTTATGGACTGGGAACATGTTCGCGGACTTCCAGCAGGATGGAAAGATGCCAATTAGGCAATCCACCACGACGTTTGATTGACAATTCAGCGAGTGGTTTTGTCAACAAGTTTGCTCCAGCGAACAGAAAAACCCGTGCGACGACCATACTTCGTTAGCCCGATTCGTTTGATGTTGGATCAAATCGGCGATTTTGTCAGACATCGCACCCACCCGAGTTACGTCAGAAGAAATAATCATCTGATCAGAAATGCCTCATGGATTGCCTAATGTCAATAGATGCTCTAAAGATGCGAAGAAGGGGAAGTGCTAAAACGTCGATGTGCCTTTTTTAAAGTACTGAAGGGAAACCATCGGGTCCCGGAGTAAAAGACGATTTTAACCGAGAACAAGCTCTGGTAATCATCGTTTCATTGACATCAATAGCGCTAAGAGTTTGGCTCTTAACCGGAACTTGACTAACAGCGAGTTCAATTTGATCAACTGTTAAGGCCTCATATGTGAACACATTCGCGAATTTCTCCGAAAAAATTCTGCACATATCTTGGGATGTGATAGCTGTGTGGCCGTTGAAAGTCATAGACGACGGCAGCCCGGATTCCTTGCGCTGCTCACTCACATATTTCCAGAAACGTTTTGGGTGCAACTTGAGAATACGCTGAATGTTTTGCTGATATCGAAAGAAACAATCCTGACTAGCTCGTTTATAAGCATGGTTGAGACTGACGTAATGGCAAACGTGCTCGTTTGCCAAGGATAGCCAATTTGATGATGATGAATTTCGGGACGTGCCTGTCAATAACATAACCCAAAACGTTGGAAAATGTTTGAACTGCCGTATCAACATCTTCGGGGTCCAGAAAATTTAGCCAATCGAGAATGGAGAAGAGGCCTGCGATGTTGCTGGAGAAGTAGTGTGTAACCAACGGAACATTAGTATACCGATTACAAGAAGACATACAACTCCATATCGCACTCGCTCCTCATCAAGGTATTAAAGATGTATAAAGCTGATCCTGTAGTCTAAGGTTCCTACGGCAGGTGATGGAGAGAGGAACGACAAAACTGCTCAGCTCAGAAGTGGAAAAGACGTGTTGCGGTCTAGAATGCTTCGCATCTTGAGGGGGACCTTCCAAGACGATTCTTTTATCCCGCACAGTAGGACATTTGCGGCGATGAAATTTCGGGTCGATACTAATTAACACAGTATACAATATACAAACTAGCTTTTTATTTGATTAATCTATAATTTCGCTCGGCGCAAAACGCGTGGGGGGCAAAGCCCCCTCTTGCCCCTTAGGTTGCTACGGCTCTGATTATGCGAACTAGTCTTTTCCTGCTTTCGCAATCCTTTTTTATTTGCTGGAAGTGGGATGTGAAGGTTATTCTCCGGTCTACCTTAAATCCGAGAATTTTCGGTTCCTTGCGAAATGGTATCGTTGCACCGGCGAGTTTCACGGGTCGGTCGAAAGCAACGTGGTGGGAGTTGCAGCAGTGTGCAATAGCGCATTTTTCTGGGGCAATATTGAAACCGGTTGCTTCGGCCCATCGGCCTACGGCGTTAACAGCAGCCTGTAATTTTATCCTGGTTCTAGTTTTTGTTTTTCCGATCGCCACCAAAATGATATCATCAGCATATAAGAATATAAATACTCCTTTCGGTAAAGCATCGAATAGAGTATTCATTAGACCAGCAATTTTTTTTTTAACTTTTTTTGGAACACTCCTAAATCAATTGGTAATTAGCTCTACAGACCATTTGCCAAATATGAAATTTTTCCTATAGCTCTAGTTCACTCACAAGAGTTTAGAAGTTTCTATGGTGAAATATATGGAAAATCAGAAATTAAAAATCAAATTCCAATAAAAAATTCCACAGTAATTCTGCATACCTCAAAACTTACGGTGGCGTAGCTTATTTTATAACGAACAGCTTTGTTGAAGAATGCATATTGATTGGAGGTTCCTCGACGAAGTTATTTGATTTTGAAGACGAACGGATTTTTTTGAAATTTCCTATTCTAAGCGTGTGCGATAAAAAGAGGCAACATATGAGAATATCTTTTTACTGCAAAATAGGATCAATTGGCAGTCTTCGGCAATGTTGATCCTTACACCTTAAGCTATATATTTACAGATTTTGGGATGCACAAGATGATACTGTATTTTTTTACTGAATTTATTGTTTCTGTTACCAATTTTCCATATATTTTCACATACAAACTTGAAAACTTTTGTGAGTAAACTAGAGTAATCGGAAAAAGCTCATAGCTGACAAATGGTATGTGAAGCCAATTAACGTTTGATTTAACAGTGTTCCGAAAAAAAGTCAAAATTGTATTCATGCTTACGAGAAAGAGGGTGACTGCCAACACGGATCCTTGCGGGACCCCATTGGTTTCCCGGAAGGTATCAGATTTGTTTCCTCCGATGCAAACTCGGAAGGTTCTGTTCCTGAGAAATTCCTGGACGAAGCGGCCCATATTCCCTCTTATTCCCCACTGATGCAATTGTCGCAGTACACCCTCTCGCCAGACCGTATTGTAGGCCTTGGCGAGGTCGAGGATCGTGATATCAGCGTGCTTGTTTTCCTCGAGTGCCTGACCGACTACCTCTCCAAACGAACCGAGATGGATACCTGAGCCGAGTCCTTTTCTGAAGGCAAACTGCCGGAGGTCGAGGAAGTTTCCCTCCTCCAGATAGGTCACAAGGCGCCGATTTACTAGTCTCTCCATCGTTTTAGCTATAATCAAGTTTATAGGGCGGAAGACGCTGAGCTCCTTTCTTCCGCTACTATTTTTGGGAATAGGAATGACCAGTGCCTCGGGCCAAGCTTCTGGGAAGTCTCCACCTTCCCAGACTATGTTCAAGCATTCTAGTAAAGCTCTTTTCGCCCTTGGTGGGAGGTGTCTGAGCGTGTTGTTGAAATAGGGCGACTGGCGTGAGTGATCCATGTAGGGAAATGATCACTACCTCCTTTGTCGAGATCCACCGACCAACCAAATATATTGGCAATAGAGCTGGAGCAAATCGTCAAACCGATGGCTGATGAGTAGCTTCCTCTGAGGAATGTGGTTTCTCCAGTGTTGAGGATGATGGCGTTGCATTTTTCAGCTACTTCCAGGATTTCATTTCCACGCCGATTGCTACTTTGGGAGCCCCACTCGCAATGGTGTCCGTTGAAGTCACCCATAAGTATGAAGGGTGGCGGAAGTTGGTTTATTAAGTTCAGAAATTTGTTTCGCATGTCCCGAACCTCACTCGGGATGTATACGGATTCGACAGGGTACGTGATCCTGCGAGCTGCTGCTATCAGGTCTGTAACGAGTGGTATAGTTTTCGATGGGATATCCGCCCTGATCCCCAGACCGACCGTCTGGAAGATGTTGTTCCCTTAACATGTGTCCCAAGTATACTTGTGCCCAAACCATGGAGACGGGTCTGTGGTGCTTCTTATGTGAGTCTCTTGTATGGCGAGACATATAGGAGTTCTGTTTACAATGTGGATTTGTAAATCTCCTAGGTTTCCATTCAGGCCTGCAATGCCAGGACGCAACCTTCTCTTTCGACTGCCTGTGTATGCAAAGGTTGCTCCTTACTTGGTTCGTATCCCTCCGAAGGCTGTATGTTTTCTCCGATGCTGGCGTTTGTTCCGCTGTGTTGATGCAATAGGGTTCTGAGGGAGAGCAGAAAGCGACAGATGGATATGATCGTGGATAAGCGTTGGTGGAGCTTACCCAGGAAACCCCCGGGTTCCCCGCGCCGGCAACCGTCGGGGACTCATCGGATGTTTCCGGTACCTCCCGAGTCGGGGGCGACGCGGGGAGGGAGGCTTTGTTGATGCACGGAGAGCAGGTTTTGTTAGTGATGTCTCGGTGTGATTGTGAGTGGGTAGCTTCCACTATTATACTTGTGGAATAGGTGTACATGTTGCGTTCTGTGGTATTGGTGTCACTGTTCCTGTGGTGGAACCGAACTGGATGCCAAGAGCAACCAGCGATGGGGCTGAGGCTGCGGAGCCGATCGGTGTCGCTGTTGTCCCTGCGTCCAGGGGTCGATGTCATAGAACTACGTTTGCTGATTATTTTTTGTATTTGTATGGTTGGCGGCAAGGTGACGTCTAGTAAGCATTGGCTGGAAGGACTTGAGGGCAGTCGGTTGTTTTCTGTTATATTTTGTGTATGAGTACTTGCCTGAGTTAAACTCGGGCCCGCGCCAACAGCCGCCGGGGGTGCATCGGGAGAACCCGGAACGTCCCCGGTCGGGGTCGACGCGGGAGGTTTGTTTGTTTGGTTTCGGCTATTGAATGTTGTTGCTTTTGATTTCTACTGACTGCTGGGTTGAGCGTTTGTGCGTTGTGTTACTCTGAGATGACGTCCGAGTAGTCAACGGTTGTTGGAGGTTCTTGGCCTGACGTGTTGAGTGCTGTTGTTGAACTGGATCGGGACCAGGGCATGATGGCTTCAAGATCGGGTGTAAGCAAGGTCATATCGGGAGTTGTTTTGAAGTTGGGGCTTCTGGATTTATCGGTACCACTTTTTCTGGTATCCTTTACTTTTTGGCGACTGGACCTTCTGGGTTCTGGTTGGTTGGCCGGGCCGGCAGGAGCTCCGGCAACAGAGGTTGGTTCTAAAAATATAGTCTTCTTAGCTTTTGTTCCCGTTGGGGTGTTTTCGTTGGTGGAAGTGTTCTCCCTAGGGTGGATAGACGACTTTTGGTGAAGCTCGGAGAAGGCATGCCGCAGTTTCGCTATATCTGCTGTAGCCGCTTGAAGCTGTTTTTGAAGCTTGGAACAATATTCCTTCAGCCGTTTAATTTCCTGATCTTTACCGTCAACTGAACTTTGGGCCTTGCTTTATTTCAGAGTCACTAGTTCATTCTGTAGCTGTGCTATGATTTTGTCCCGTTCGTCGTCCTTGGTGTTACCTGTGGCTACGCTGGCATAACTGGGACCTTGTTGGCGTTTCGTTATCAAAGCTCTGGCCTCGGGGAAGGTGAGATTTTTGTCAACTCTTATTTTGGTTATCTGTTCTTCCTCGATAAACTTGGGACACGTCCTACTACGGGTGGAGTGACCTTGTCCACAGTTGATGCAAACGCTTGTCTTGGTACATGGGTTGTCTTTGGATGTTTCATGTTGTTCACTGCAGTTCAAGCAAGTGGTGGGGTTGGGACAGAGACGACTACCATGCCCAAATTGGCCGCACTTAAAGCACATCATCGGTAGTGGATAGTACGGGCGGATACTGGTGCGGAGTAGGCCAATGAAAACGTGTTCCGGAAGTGCAGAATCAGAGAAGGAGAGGATGACCGGCTTACCTTCAATCTTTTTTGATATTCGGCGAACCTCCGTGACCCCCTGGGTCTTTAGTTCTTCCAGCAGTCTGGCTTCTTCCAAATCTTTGGTGTCAGGATCGTAGATGATACCCTGGACTTTGTTGAGGGTTGGGTGGGGAATAATCTCCACCTTCTAACCGCCTATAAGCTGATTCAACTGCTGTAGGGCTAGAAAAGCTTTCTTCGATCGGGTTCTCAACACATATCTGGATCCCTTTGCCTCCTTTGTCGCACTCAGCAGGTTTCTTAGGTCGATACCGAGCACTGCCTGTACATATTTTAGAATAAGGAAAGGATCCGCGGGGAGTCGTCGTTCCTCGTTTCCTGGTTCGTTGACGGCCCTTAATAATAGGGTCTGCTGATCTATCACATCCCCGGAAATCATGTAACCGGGGAGCGATCGACTTAGGGGGGGTTCCTCACCCCAGTCCAGGGGAGGAGGGCGCGGCATTATTGCTTAAAAAGTCCTGGTCTTGCTCGCACTGTTGCTGGGTTGACACCTTCAAGTTTTACTCGTTTGGGTTTCGTCACTTTACTGTCGTGGAGGTCACTTCGCAGGCGCACACCAATTCGATTTTTCTGTTCGAGACTTCACAAATCGCCGGCGGTCGGTAGGTCAATGGAGGCGCAAGTCTTTTACTGATTTGAATCTTCACCTAGCTGGAGGCGCGATCAGTTCACCGATTTAACGTGGGAGTTTTGATGGAGGTGCGAGTTGTTTAAGTTCTTAAAAATCTTTACTCCTGATACCTGCTACGATTTTCACAACACTTTATCCCGCGGAAAAACCGTAATATGCTTCGAAATTCGGCGACCTTGGCGGATAATCCGTCCCTCAGGGCACCGGAGACCCGTCGGGGATCGAGTTGCGAAACACTTGTTTTTCACACTACTAATCGGGTTTCGGAGCACTGCACTTGCGTAAACTATCGCTGAGCTAGTGAAATGTCGCGATGATTTGTGCCGGATGGCAGAGGCCGCGCTCAAAAAAAGGCGGGTGGCGTAGGCCGAGCACTTGTTTATTCGATGGAACACGGAGCAAGAGAAAAAAACTCAACTAATCACTCCGAGTGATTGATACGATCTGAATCACATTTATAAAAAGCATAGATAATTACAGAAAATTAAAATAAAAAAGTCAGTTTGGCTTAACCATTTTTCGGTTGTTACACTGTCCTTGTGCATGCGGCGAAGCCAGTGTGATGCGGCTCAGCCGCATAACCGAAGCCAAGGATCCGAAGCGGCGCAAAGCCAAATACGGTGATTATAAAATTATTGATGATTCGCATTGGACCGAGCATTCATAATGTGGAACATTTCCTGTAGGTGTAAATGGAGGTTAGACTTTCGGAAGCCGCCTTTATCGAGTTCTACCATGTCAGGCATTTAGCGCTTAACAAATTAGCCCAGACGAAACCATTCATGTTGAACAACTTAAAACACATGGTTGTGTGTGACAATGGTACAATTAAGATATATATGGACGATGAGAAAATCAATGTTCCGCTACAAGATCGGATACCGCTTACTCGCAGATTAATGTCGCATTTGGAAGAAATGGAATCCATTCGGAAGGGCAATTATTGAGGACGATAAGCAAGGAAGAAATCAGATACTCGCGAACATTAAGGCAGCAACTACGATGATGACACGGAAATGTACAATGGCGAGATAGAAATGCACAACTCGCACTCTCTAAAGATATAGTTGGTGAGGAAAAAAATATTTCCTCGCCTCGTAAACAGGTTTCCACGTGCAATGGCTAAGCGCTTACGCGAGATCTGCCGGACAACCATTTAAACTCGTTATATTATTTTTATTGTTTACAAAAGGAAATATATAAAAGACCTACGACCTCGTTTGTTATTTTTAAATGATAAGTTTTTGAATTGCACACAAGTTTGGATTTCTGTGCACTCCGTACTCCTTTCGCGTCATTTTAACGCAATACCATTTTCATTGACGCTTTTTTTCATTTCTACGAGGAATTCGTTCCGTACTAATACACTGTTAATTCATAAATCCGTGATATCTGCAACAAACATGTAAAAGAAAATTCTTTTAAAAGTTGACAGGTCAAAAACAATAGGCAATCACGAAGAGCGACTAAAATGTTGTGACTGATTGAATCTATAAGCCAATAAGTTGGGATAAGTGTTTCGATTTCATGTCTTCAGTATGTGACAGTCTTTCGTTTTGTTTTTGCTCGTCATGGAATAAAATGAGAGATATAATTTTAAATAAGAGAAAAAGAAAACCAATCGAAACCGACTGAAGATCACTCTTCTATCTTCTCTATACACTCAACACGAGTGCTTTCGGAATTGCGCTCTGATCTTCTCATTTCATCTTCGTTAACTGTACAACTTTGATGCGTTATGTGCAACAACTTTAATTGAAACTTTTTCCCAAATAGTGGTAAAACAAATCTGTAATCAGATAAACATTACAACTTTCTTCAAGAAGTCATACATCTCTTCTAATCATGATGATGACAGTAAAAAATCAAGAACTAATTATTTTTATTCAAAAACAAATCAATTACTGAGTAGATTAGTGTCCACATATTTGTTTAACGAATTGTTAAAAAGTTTCGCAAAAGTTTTACAGGACACGGATAATTTGCTGTAATTTAAAAACAGACAACTCTAACAGAAAGCCTCTTCGGCAAATTAGATGTAAGTGCGATGTGGTCTCTTCCATGTGTCGGAAACAAATGATGCTGAAATTATTAAGCTCACCTATATTTATAGTTTCAAGTTCATCAATGTTATATTTACCAAATTTTACGTAAATTAGAAACATTCACTAATCAGTGCTACGTAATTTTCTTTCGTTTAGTGAACAAGTTCTGAGCAGCTAAGGTTCTTATTCTTGCTTTGTAGAGAAATCAGTAGTTTTTCGCGCTCATTTTACATTTTGACTTCTACTATAGTTTCAGGGATCTAGGAAAATCAAAAAAGTCTACGATATTTTTAATTCGTAAGTCCAATTATATAAAAAGTATTTAAAAAGAATCTACTTAAATAGATAGATAGATAGTTATTCTCAGTTGCCTAATAATATTGTCGAAGATAGTCTTTAACATATTCCCCACGGCAGTCAAATGAAAAAAGCATGTGTTTTTCTCAAAATTGTTATGATTACGGCATAATCAGCATCATTTAAATTGAAAATTTCATATAGTTGCGTTAACGCAAACTTCGGCTGAAGTCACAGAACTAGTAATAGGAGTTGAACCTATTTTCCGCATCTACAAATCGCCTGCCTTATCAGAAGATTTGAAGCAAATTTCGACATTCACTTTGTTCGGACATTCTTTGCAACGGTAAACTTGGATTTCACACTGATATATTCCTATCAATGGAGACAACCTTGACGTTGGTTTTGTTCTCCTTATTAGCAAATGCGTGTAAAGCCTCGGTTAGAAAATCGGTTTTTGGAGCAATTGCATAATATTTCTATATGAGAAAGGCAAAAATATTAATACAATTTCATTTAGACTAAAGGATGCAATTAGAAATATATTTAAAGATATTTTATAGACCGTATCAGGGAAAGCGAAGAGAGGGTAGCTTATTCGCAAACAGAAGATCACTATCAGAACATCAAGAACCGGATCGTCGATTGGTCCTCCTTGAATTCGCTGGGAAATCTTTTTGGACCTGATTTCCAGCTAGCTGTTAGCAAATCAACCACAAGTGAAGAGATAACTAAACTTTGATATTTATCGTGCTTAAATAGATGTATAGGAGAGACAAATAGAGGAAATCGAGTATCGCTGGTACATGTCGAACTGGAACGAGACATTCCGGATCGGAGATCTTTGGCTAGAACACTAAGCGCACGACCAGACAACATGTTTAATGACGCGATAACCGTCACCACAAGCGCAAAGACAGCCCTTCAAAAACTTTTTATAGGTAAACAGCGGACCATAAATAGGTTTGTCTTCTGAAACCTACACAATTATATCACATACCTCAAATTAGCTTGGACATTAACAAATATTTCAGTAGAAGATCTATGACACAACTTAGAAATGGATAGAGAAATTACAAAATAGATGTGTGTCGTAACAGTTGCCCCCAACATGAATAGAGAGAGAGGCGGGGAGGGAGGGTTAAGAATGGTAACAGATGGTTAGTACCATGGCATTATTTTAATATATCATACAAAAATTCTATTCTTTACATCCTTATTATAAATAATTCAACTGGTAGTTTTTGTGCCATGACCTGTATAACCTAAATCTTGCAGAAGACTACTTACTACCAAGTGGACTACTTAGTGATCTGTGTCTTTATATATCATTGAACATCTACCTCACGGCTGAACGCAACGCTTAATCCAAGGGGTAAATATTACAACGCTGTAAAAAAATTCACATTCATGATCACATTTGGCCTTTCGTTTGAAACCAGTTACGTTAAGATCGGTTCAGCCGTACCTGAGATAATTACCTGACATAAGTGTACATACATTTGTCAAACTGAGTCGATTGGTATATAAAACATAGCCCATAGGGCCTCGGAGAACGTTTTTTGGTGGCATTTGTACATCTTGCTGGAAATCCACGAACATGTTTGCAATCAATTAAATGGAAAATTAGCGAGATCAAAAACAAGCTTGGAATAACTTAATTGAGTACTGTCTCGAGCTGGTGATTATGAAATGCATGCACTACCTAATCGACGATCAAGATTTTTTCACGTCTGCAGGTTTAAATACTTGAAACTAATCTTCCGTATCTATCATCCCAAATAACATAATATGGGATGCGGCGTTAGTTTTTACCTCGACATATTGCTTTCGATAGAGTGAACCACGTAATAACAATCGCTAAAATGTAGTTTTGGAATCAATGGTTTTTCCCGGTTGTTTCGTACCTAGCTCCCGGAGCAAGAGATAATGTTTGCCATTGGAGAGTGCCAGACACCCACATTTACTTCTACGTCAAGAATAGCCCAGGGAAGCTACTTGGAACCGTTGCTCTTCGTGATTTACTTCAATGGCGTGTATTTAGTGCAGAAACCGCGTGTGTGTAAATCCGGGGTGAATTTTGCATGTCATGCTCGAGGGAGAGGTTTTTAGCAAAGGGAAGAGCTTCTTTCACTGTCCTGGTTTTTTACTCCCTGAAATGGTCACCTTATATTTATCCGATGACTGCATTGTACGACGAATAGTTTCACCAATTAGAGAAATATTGCCGGAAATTTTTATTCTGTGACAATTTCCAAAAATAAAAGTACAAATAATCCCCCACATATCGTAGCAATATTCCAATTAAAATCCCAACATAATACCAGCATACACCAACTGGCCCTCTTAAGTGGTTCAACGCATTAAGATTGATGAAATTTCCAGACCAAATAATTGCATCACAAACAGCACAAAAGTCGATGCACATTTCTTCTTTCCGTGTACTTCAATCGGTACAACAGCAACAGAAGAAAAACAATTTTCCCATCGTTCTGATTCCGAGTAAACGTAAACAAGCCGACAACACCCTACCGTGTCCTACGCCAACTCGACTCGAAGGCATCTGACAAAACTTTCAACTCCAATTATTTCTACAAATCATAACCAGTTGTTTGGAGCGAACAAAAACACACTCCCACACACAAACACAAGAAAAGTATCGTTCCATTCACGTCAAGCTGCTTCCGGTTGGGATGAGCTAGTTTTTTTTCTGCAGTTCATTCAGTCAGTTTGGTGTAGGAGTCCTCCAATCATGGACATCCCTAGCTGGGAAAAAATGACAGGGACAGGGGAAAATCAACTGTACTCAAACGAACTGCGTGCGAGCCGGGATTGTCCACACACTGGACACACTGGTTCTGTTTGATAGATGAGCAATCAGGCTAAAAGTTTCTGCTTCCTCTTCCCACGTGGGTACCGATATACGGTTCTGTGTTGGCCATTATTGGTCCAGCCTCCCGGCAATCGATGATGGAAACTAACTTTCATTTCAAGTGCCGACTTTTTCCACCAACCGAGTAGCCTGACATAACGCCCCTTTCCGGCAATAAGACTTAACGATGCAATATTGGTCCTAGGCGGCTGTGTTTGTTGCTATGCTGTACGGTTTTGAGCAGTCTCGTAAATAGTTGTAGCAGTTGTACCCACTGATGAGTATTTTTGGATCTGCGCCACATCGGAGACCTGTCAGCTGCACCCGTTTTTCGACAACAAGCTTCGGCTGGGGGGTGGCATAGAATGGGGCTGTAAATTTTAGAGCCTCTGCTCGGAACACTCTCAGGTTCTTCCGGGTGGTGGTTCCACCCAGAAGTCGTTTTCTGCTTTACACCGGGCGAGCTGCGAAAACGAGTTCAATTACAATGTTTTATGGGAATCATTTGCAGCTACCACCGGCGGAACTGGGTTTAGAAAGGCTGCCAGAGGTTCATGTTTATTGCAACCGATGCTGTTTACATTGGGTTGCTATGTTCATGCTACGACGACGACGGTGATGGTGATGATGATGATGGAAGACGCAGTCGGTCGGGGGCAGAGAGCTGATGTAGTTGAGTTCAGCCTGCTTGGTTTATGCCTTCAGCATAGTGTGTTGCTGTAATTAGTGTTTAGTTACGCCCCTCAGCTCTGCTACTGCTGCTGCTACTGTTGTCTGGCAATAAAATGTTTTACTTGGATACTGAATTTGTTTGACATACAACAGTGTGAGAGCTGCTTGCCTAGCTGTTGGTGGGTGTCGTAAATTTTCTGCAGGTCGCAGCAATTTCGGTGTTTTGATGGCAAGAAAATCACAAGAAATTGCCCATTGTGAAAATTTTGCGGGTTGGGCTCATGGCAACTGTCGGCTAAATCTGTCCAGGGAGCAGTTTCAATGGCCATTAAGTTTTATGGGCGGAAGGAACTGCATAAGAAGCCGAAGCCACTTCTTTTCGCTTATCTTGTTTTTATATGTGAAAATATTTTGCAGATTTCTTTATTGTTTTTTGATTGAAACGATGTTTTCTGAATTTATAATAGAGTAATCAGGAGACATCCCGAAATTAGTTTTTTATCTGATCGGAATTGTATAGATGGTGTGTGCTACAGTTAATGTATTTCTAAAGGAAAAATTATACATCGTTGAAAAAATATATTTTATGATTTTAATAGGCTTAGTAAATAAACAATTAAAATCGAACATTTCAAAACTTAATATTTAACGTTGTGTTAGGAACAAAAAATTTGCGTTATATCGTCAAGATGAGAATTTGGTGGTGCCCCACAAACAATAAACGCAAAAATGATTAGATTACGGTCCATAACGGTTTTCACCAAAAGAGCGCACCACAATTCGGGAAAAAAAAATCACATCAAAGCAACCATTGATTGCATATGACAATGCAAAGCATTCCAGCGATTCCAGTTTTGAGCTGGAAATCAACCCACCATCAGTGCCTAAATAAAGCAACGCAACGCTACGCTGACAATTGCTGCTTCCCACCAACAAAACCGTCCATTCACGAACTAAAAATTTAGGTACAATTCCCGCTGAATGCGCGCCGCGACTGGCATTTCCCGGAAATGTCCCACCGGAAGCACTGCACCAAAAGAATGTAATTTTCAGCTTGTTATTGCGCGCACATTTTTCGGGTATTCCCTTGTTCGTCGGACCCGGATATTTGATGTAATACAGCAACCACCACCACCACCACCAGGCCAACCAGTCACAGTGCAGAGCGTGGCATTGTTTTAGCTGCGTTGTTGCCACGATGAAATTTGGCTGCCTTCCGGTGTTCCAAGGGGACCACCCCGGCCAATGTCGCCGTTTGTACTGATATTTAGCAACGCCGAAAAAAAACCCATGGCAACCGGAAAATCGGCGATTTTTTACCGCTCTTGCTGTAATATGATTCGTTCTTTTTTCGTTCATCCAGAGTACGGGAACACGGTCTAATTGGTTGCTTTTTTGCAAGCCCATTCGTTGGGATTCCATCTGAATGCCTGTATTTGTGTTTCCGACAATGGAGTCACTCAATCTGGAGCTTATACTTTCTAAGTACTGATTAACATAATGGCAGTGTGTTTGGCTGACAGCTACCTAACACAGGCAGTTTAAAAAAAGCATAGTGCCGAGAGTACTTTACAACTGGATATGTGCAACTTTATGCGCCATTTGTTGCTCACGATGTGCAATCGAACGTGTGTGCTGAAGTTTTTACTTCGTCTGCACCCAGAATTTGATGTGCGTACAAAAAGAGGTTATGGTCAAATGAATGGCCGACAATAAAAATCAAAAGGGCTGAATATGCATCGGCATTAGATACCTGTCACTGTCAATTGAATTTAAGTTTTGATCATTTCATTTGTGTACCTGTGCAGTTTCAATTGAAAACCAACTTCATATCAACACTATCTCAGCTTATGGAAGTAAGTAATGATGAATACTCATAATTGATGCCACACTGAAAACCAAGATGGCGGCTTCAGCATACTTCAAAGTATCGATAACCGTCATCAATACGGGTATCATTTGAAAAGGGGTCAGTAGATGATGAAAGTTGGTGATTGAGGCCCTTTTTAGAATCGAAAATTTCGGCTTCTGGTTACCAAAAAACACTGAAAACATCATCAATATGGGTGTCATTAAAAGGGGATTTGTCAGAAGATGAGGTAAATAGATGATTTACTCCATTTTGAAATCCAAGATGCTAGCATCCTATTTCTATAACACTTTGAAAATTATCATCAACGTGGGTGTCATTTGAAAGGTAGTGGTCCTACTGACGGAAGCTGGAAGCTCCTTTTGGATTTCAAAATGAAGAAAATCAAAAAAAGAAAATTTAAAACGTCAATTTTCGTCATCTACTTTCTTTTCTCTTGCAAAAGAACCCCATTGCCCCATAAAGCTTTCGAAAGTTATTACATGCGAAAGTCGTCATTTGACTACAAAATGACTTCAATCATCAATTTCCGTCATCTGCTGACCCGCCTCATTCACACCAATGTTTATGCCAGCTTGGATTTTGAAATAGCCCCAATCATCAATTTCCTATATGATACTCATATTGATAGTTTTTATCAGTTTTGTGGTAACCAAAAGGCGCCGTCTTAGACATAAAAATGGCTTCAGTCGTGAATTTCCATAATCTTTTGACCACGACATTCCAAATGATACTCATATTGATTGAGGTTTTTAACTGTTTTATGATAACTGAAAGCAGCCATGTTGGATTTCAAAATGGCCTCAATCATTAATTTCCGATACCATGGATTTTGGATCAGCTCAACGGTTTACCCAAATCTCCTTTAACTGGTGTTACCTGGGTCAATTGAAAGCAGTATCTTTTCATTTGATAGGATCAAACGTAAGAGGTTGAATATGAACTCAGCCCTCAGACCATGAAATAGCGATCTAGACTACTTCAACTTTTGTCTTTTAGCTCCACAAGGCTCTACTGATTCCTTTTACGGCACTTAGTAATTGTGCAAAGTTTGGTACCGAATTCACCTGATATGGCTCGCTATATGCGTTAACATCTTAACTCGCTTGGTGTCCTCTAGTTGTTGTGCAATTTGTGTTGGAGACGAAATGTATAGTTCTCTAATCAACAATGGTTAGAATAGCACAAATCAATCTCCAACATAAACGTACAGCAACTATGAATTTATCTCGACTCATGCAGGAAGGTAAAGCTTCCATAGCATTGGTTCAAGAACCGTGTTTCCATAAAGGAAACTTCTTTTTTGGAAAGTTACTTAACACTGCCTTCATTGCTTACAACAAGACAGGCATGACTAACTCACGTGAAATGCCTCGTGCTTGCATTTCTGCAAATAAGGATATTGACGGGTGTCTCATATCGGAGCTCACAACTCGCGATATCTGTGTTGTCACAGTTACAATGACTATCTAACATATCTACCACATAACGAATCATCTCCTTCTGATGATTTCAAAAGCGTTGTATCATATTGTAGCAGAAATGGGCTTCCGCTCATTATCGGCAGTGATGCGAATGCTCATCACATCATTTGGGGCAGCTCAGACATCAATCTGAGAGGCTCTGAACTGATGGAGTACATAAGTAGTACAAATTTCCATATGAATGTGGGAAACCGACCAACTTTTGCGAGGTCTGGGAGGGAAGAGGTGTTAGACATAACACTTTGCTCTGATAGAATTTTGCATGAACTGGGAAATTGGCAGGTTCCAAATGAAACTGAACCGTCTCTATCCGATCATAAATATATATTTTTCGATCATTTTGATGTCACCTTCAGCGTGGTGACAATCGTAATCCTAAATCTACAAACTGGGACCTCTTTTTGGAAAACTTGGCGACTAAATTTCATGGATAATCTCCAAAAATTAGTCAACTAGACGACTTAGATGACGTCGTGGATACGACAAAATCATTCATATTAGCATCCTACGAAGAAGCTTGTCCACTTCGTACTGTTAAATCGACTAGGGGAACCCCTTGGTGGAGGGCTGAGCTTGAAAGCATGAAGAAAGTTATGAGAAGAGCTTGGAACCGGCGTCAGCGTGATGACTCCAGGGCTTTCAGGTCAGCTCGTAGTGCATATAAGAAATGTCTTAGATCTGCAGAACGGGCTGGCTGGCAAAGTCTATGCACTAATGTCTCCAGTCTGCACGAGGCTAGCAGGTTAAATAAAATTCTCTCCAAATCGAATGATTTTCAGATGAACTCCTTAAAAACCAGAGATGGTGTTTATGTGACGGACGAAAAAGATGTTCTTAATTGTCTCTTCGACACACACTTTCCAGGTTGTATCGATCCGGAGTTGAACAATGTTCACAGATCTCATTCTGGTGATTCGGACTCGTGGGCCTTAGCACGCACATTGGTCTCCACTGAATCGGTCAAGTGGGCAGTTGACAGCTTTGTATGGAGCAATCACCCAGAAAAGATGGAATACTTCCCGTGCTACTGCAAAAGGGATTTGATATTCCTAAACATGTCTTGAAAAAGACTATGCTTTCCAGTCTTGCTACCGGGTATATCCCGAAAGCATGGCGAGAAATAACTGTTAGATTTATTCCCAAAGGGGGGCGCTCAAGCTATGAAGAAGCCAAGAGTTTTAGGCCTATCAGCTTAAGTTCTTTTCTTCTGAAAGCTTCGGAACGGATAATCGATCATCACATCATGAACGTTAGTTTAGTTGAATATCCACTGCACAAAATGCATATCAACATGCATATCAGTGTGGGAAATCCACGATCACTCTGCTTCACAATGTTTTTTACAACATTGAGAAAGCCTTCTCGCTCAAGCAGTGTTGGGAAAAAATCAAAATATCAATGTTCACAAAAGAATCTTTTCATCGCCGATTTTCTAATAAAAAGTTCACTGATATAAAATATCGCTAGGGGAAAAATCGTCAGTGAACTTCAAGAGATGCCTATTTTTGGGAACATTATTCGGCTCAAGCAAACATCGGAAGAAGAAAAGATCGCCTGCGAACTTTTATATCGGCAAAAATATAGAAAAATGTTCACCTTATGAAAACATCTTGCATGATCTTCTAACAAGTGATTCCCGAGGGATTTCCAAAGCTTCCAAAAACCTGTAGATTAACATGATACAAAAAACCTTGTCCTTCAATATTGCGTCGACAGCTCAATGGGATAAAGCGTCTGTCTACTTTTAGTCTCATCGAAGCTTTCTCCAGAAAGCCGGCGTGTAAAAAAATTAAACTACCAATCGACAGAATTAAAATGGGAAAGAGAAGAGATTTTTTTTCCACCTAATATTTTATGCATCGCTAGATCTAAAATATCCACAAACTGGAAAAAAGCAAATTCTGGTATGATGACCGTTCTTTTAACAACCCGTTGTTTGTATGGTCCAATATGGAAGTTTCATATATATTCATATATCATATTTTCGATATGATGTGCACATCACTAAAAGCGTTTTTCGCTTCCGAATGTCTCTTTTGCGATGTTGCTTTGGGCGAACATTCTTTCAAGAGTTTCACTGAGGCAAGAAGTTTGCGTGCGAATTTCGATTCAAAGAACCATTGAATATTTGTCTCAAGAATGATACACTCGGATGCGATGTTTGGTTTCACAGATTTTTGTTTGGAAATGTACAGGGAAAGATTAATTTGCGAATGAACCTGGAATGAACTTTCATTGATAATGATTTTCCCAACACTGCGCTCAAGCAATCTAGCTTGGGTGTATTCCTAGATATTGGGGGTGCTTTTGACAATGTGTCCTTCCAGTCATTTTTTGGTTCAGTGTATTCCTACCGATTAGTTGTTTACATAAATCGCTCCAACTATTTTTACTTTTTGACGAGATTTGTGAAGTTTTCATTGTTGTTTGTCGTGTTAATAGACTCAGTATTTTGTTTTTAACATTGTTATTGTGCAGTGTGAAAGTGTCTCCTGTTTGCTTTTGTGTTGCGAAAAAATCAGCGAAGAACGTAACTGAGTGAACTTCTGTGACTTAACTACCAAAACTTTCCACCGAACGCAGCGCCATCTATATTTCATTGTTCGCATTCTCAGATCGGCACGCATTATGGCAAGTGCATGCGATCACTGCGCGAAAACCGTCAAATCGGATGACGACTTTATTGAATGCATGGGTTTTTGCAAAAATGTGGTACATATGCAATGTGGGAAACAACTTAACAAGCCGTTTTTGAAAAAACTTGCGGAAAACCCAAACTTATTTTGGATGTGCAATGAATGTGTCAAGCTGATGAAGTTTGCTCTCTTTCGCGACACCGTTTCTTCACTTGGATGTGTTATCGCTGCTATCGCTGGGAAAACGGATGACGTCTGTGCTGAGCTAAAGGCCGAGTTATCCAAAAATAACCAGCAAATTTCGCGCCTGGCTAGAAAGGTTTCAACAGCTACTCCAGTCCGGCCAAACTCCGGTACCTCTCGACCACCTCAGAAACGTCGTCGCGAGGATGGCCCTGATCCGAGCAATATTCTTGTTGGTGGTCGAAAGCTAGTCGATAATAGCAACATTGTTACGGTGGCACCTCCCGCGCCGTTGCTCTGGATGTATCTTTCCCGCTTTCATCCTAGCGTTAGCAAAGAGACTGTCGAAAAAATGTCTAAAGAAGGACTAAATTGTAACGAGGAGATAAAGGTTATTCCGCTTGTTAAAAAAGGCATGGACGTTAGTACTTTGAACTTCATATCCTTCAAAGTTGGAGTTCACTCAAAGTATCGTGATGCAGCTCTTAACTCTGACACATGGCCGCAAGGCATACTGTTCAGGGAATTTGAAGACAGCCGTACCCAGAACATTTGGAGCCCACCGACTGATTTTCCACCGCCTCCAGAAGAAGCATGTACTTCTCTAATGCAACCCAGCCCATCAATGGTCCTGCAGAGGACTGCGCAACGATTGGCCATGCCACTATACCAAGCCACACCGCCCTTGTGAAGGAATATCGATGCCGATCGCATACTGGGATGCAACGCAGTTGGTACTATGGAAGCCCTCGATCCCCCCCGCTACAGTCGAGCCCTTGCCGCCAGCGTTCATCAGTCGTCCCGGTCCTGTATGTATGGGTGGGGAGAGGGTCTTCCAAGCCGCCTTTCTCGGCAAGTATTATAAAAATTGTAACGATACAACGCATAGTGGGCAAAAAGCGACCCCCAGAGGCACTTAATTAGTCGCCGCGGGATTCCTATCATAATTTATATATGAAAAGTTGCGGAATTTGATAAGAAATCAAACGCAACTGGTTTGGTCTACTGCATGCATCTGTGGCCAGAGTCGCGGGGATTTTAGTATCCGAAGAATTTCTGGTATTAGAGTAAAGTAGTAAAACTGCCAAATATACGACTTTGTTCGTTTTTATTTCAGTTTCTAGGTGTTAACAATCTTGGTGAAAAACAATCTAAATTTAGAGTAATTTAATTTCTTTTCCGATAGTACCGTAAACCGGGGTGACATTGATCACTTTTCGAAGTAATCATTACATATACATTTTTTCAAGTTTAATATTTTTAAACCATGTACTTATGTACGAAGTACATGATTGGATGGTTTCACCTGAAATTCTCTGCTTACTACTATTTTTTCAAAAAACCTTAAAATTTGAAGTCCGTTTTCATATTCCGGGGTGGCTTTGATAACCTGTATATTCACCCACATTAAGTTCTTGATGTCAATGTTTTTCATTCAAATGTTTGTTTAAACTAATTTTAAATTAAGTGCCTCTGGGGGTCGCTTTTTGCCCACTGTGCAACGGTTGAACCGATTCACGCTTCTAGCTCATCGTACGAGTCTCGCCGCAAGCTGCTACCACCCCGTTCCTGCTCTCCGCATTCCGCCATCGGGTTCCAACGCATACTGGGACGCACCGCAGTTGGCACTATGGAAGCCCTCGATCCCCCCGCCACAGTCGAGCACTTGCAGCCAGCGATCATCAGTCGTCCCGGTCCTGTGTGTGGGATGGGTGAAAGGGTCTTCCAACCTGCCACAAATGGCAAGTATACATCTGTTCCGAACACTTGACATCTTGTTATCAGATGCCAATCATTTCTCTCGACGACGACGATAGTCGTATTTTGGGGCGCGACGCAGTTGATTCGGGATGCCTCGAAGCCCTCACCACAGTGGACCAAGCGACCGTGAACCGTTCCGATACTGTTCGTGGGATTGACGAAAGGATCTTCCTACACGGCAACATGGCTTCGCTCCCTGCTGTACCTGATCCGTCCTCCAACAACATCGAGGTTTACTACCAGAATGTTGGTGGCTTAAATTCATCAACGGACAGCTATTTGCACGCGACCACGGGTTGCTGTTACGACGTTATCGCCTTAACCGAGACGTGGCTCGACAACCGTACTCTGTCTCGCCAGGTCTTTGGTTCAACATTCGATGTCTACCGCTGTGACCGCAATGCCCTCAACAGCCACAAGACATCAGGCGGTGGTGTGCTTATCGCCGTTCGCCGTGGTATAAAAGCCCGAGTGATCAACGATGACCAGTGGGCGAGCTCCGAGCAAGTGTGGATATCAGTGAAACTTGCCGATCGCAATCTGTTTCTGTGTGTTGTGTATTTTCCACCTGACAGAATTCGTGATTCTAGCCTGATCTATGTACATCTTTCCTCCGTTTCTTTTATCGCTGACTACGACAGCATCGTTAGCACGCTGTTGGATATAAACTGGGACGAAAATATTAACAATGACGACGCGAACGAAGCAGCGATGACGTGTTCTAGTATTCTTAACTACTTTATCGACCGCCATGTACCAAAACGAACAATTAGTACCGATGAACACCCTCCCTGGCAATCAACCGTCCTTAGACGTTTAAAATCTGCCAAACGAGCTGCATTTAAAAAATTCTCGAAGCATAAGACACGCATAAGCATTACGAAATCACTACTTTCAACTCAACCACGAATACAAACAACAAAGCAGACGCGCCTTTTTTAGACACCAGCGAAACGTCGAGCGTCAACTGGAATCCAAGCCCAAGTCGTTCTGGAAGTATGTTAACGAGCAGCGAAAAGAATCCGGTTTGCCATCTTGTATGTCGTTTAATGGAGTTTTAGGCACCGACACTAAGGAAATTTGCCAACTGTTCTCCGACAAATTTTCAAGCGTTTTTTCCAACAAGCGCCTGCCACCACAACAAGTCGCTGCCGCCGCTAATTTAATTCCTTCTCTAGAACGAACCATCAACCGAATTTGTGTCGATAATGCTGCCATTCTTGCAGCAAATGCCAAACTGAAAGCATCTTGTTCCCCGGGTCCAGATGGTGTTCCCTCGATTTTTGTCAAAAATGCATCAGCGGGCTTCTTGAAACACTTCGGCGAGTCTTCGAGCTATCACTCACTACTGGAACATTCCCTTCCTGCTGGAAAGCAGCGCACATGTTTCCAGTTCATAAAAAAGGAAATAAATCGAACATTGACAATTATCGGGGAATCTCGTGTTTAAGTGCCGCATCAAAACTGTTCGAGCTGGTTGTGTTAGATCCTATTTTCTTTCACTGCAAACACTACATAGCAGATGACCAACACGGTTTCATGCCTAAACGATCGACAACGACAAACTTGCTTTCGTAATGTAATATATGGCATATGTAATGGATGGATTCGCTGACGAATTGCAAACCGATGCTATTTATATGGATCTATCTGCGGCCTTCGACAAAATCAACCATGATATTGCAATAGCGAAGCTGGACAAACTTGGCATTTATGGACAACTTCTGCGCTGGTTTCGTTCCTACCTCGATGGAAGGCAACTCCAAATCAGCATTAAGGACTGTCTATCTGCACCATTCTTCGCTACATCCGGCATACCACAAGGAAGCCATCTCGGTCCAGTAATATTCCTCCTCTACTTTAATGACGTCAATTTCACATTACAAGGACCCCGCCTTTCTTTCGCCGACGTCATGAAAATTTTTCAACAAATACGGGATAAAATCGATGCCGAGCTTCTTCAGAGGGAACTGGACAGCTTTAATACGTGGTGTGATCTAAACAGAATGGTTTTAAACCCGAGCAAATGCTCAATCGTTACGTTCACGCGGAAACGCCAACCGACTCAGTTTATCTACCATTTCTTCGGCTCGAGTATTCCAAAACACTCTCACATCAAAGATCTCGGAGTCATCATGGATTCGGCACTAACATTGGTAGTTCTCTGGAAGTTTCGCTTAAATCGCTTTACTGTGCCTTGGATCGCTCAACGTTAGAATATTGTTCGGCTGTTTGGAATCCGTAGTACTAGAACGGGATTGACAAAATCGAGGCTGTCCAACGCAGGTTCATACGCTTCGCCCTTCGTCATCTCCCATGGCGAAACAGATTTCAGCTGCCGAGCTATGAAAACCGTTGCCAGCTAATACACCTCGATACACTCAGCATTCGGAGGGACTGCTCTCGAGCCCTGTTCGTCTCGGACTTACTCTCTGCCAGAGTGGATTGCCCTACAATCCTCGGACGTCTGGATCTTCAAGCCCGCGTTCGAGCTCTACGCAATAACTCCCTTCTGCGAGTTCCGTTCAGGAGAACCAACTATGGTTGCCAGAGCGCTGTTACCGGACTCCAACGAATTTTTAACAGTGTGGCGACGGTCTTTGACTTCAACAGGACGCGGAATGCGATAAAAGTGAAAATGTTGTCAATTTTAATATGTAATTAGTTTAAGCAACCACCATTGGGGCCAAGGGGCCTGTTGGTGAAGGTAATAAATATAAACATAAACATAAACATATTCTGCAAGCGACGTGCGGTCATGGAATATCTGCCTGTATCTCGGGTTGGATAAACGCAATGCTTAGTAACCACATTCTTTGCTCGCCACTGCAACAGGCTGAGGTACGGAAATTGAGTATTTGCGGTTGTCCTCAGGGTGGCGTTCGGTCACCTTTGTTATGGAACTGGGTTGCCGACGGCTTGCTGAAGAAACTCAATGAGCTTGGATTTCCAACCTGAATTGGTCTGCTCACATTGAGTTCAGAGTCAAGAAAGCGTGCATGGCTTTCGGGCAGTGCAGACGAACTTTTGGAAAGACCTGGGGTCTCAAACCTAAATACATCTATTGGATTTACACGACAATTGTACGTCCAATACTGTCATACGGATGCCTTGTGTGGTGGCAGAGGGGAGAGGTGGTGACAGTCCAGTCAAAGCTAAACCATCTGCAAAGAATGGCGCTCATGGCGTTGACTGGTGCTTTCACCACGACTCCAACTGCTGCTCTTGAGGCACTTCTAAATATCAAACCATTACACATACACCTCAAACAAGAAGCACTATGTGCATACAGACTGCAGGTTACTGGGCTTTGGAACAGTTATCATGTTGATCTTGCTACCAGTCATACACGATTGTGGTCACAAATGGTTACATGGGGTGAAGATATTCTTGCTTCCAGCGATATTACACTCACTTGTAGTTTTCCTTACAGGTCATTCCATGTGAAGATTCCCTCTCGAGAGGAGTGGTTGTCTGGCTTTATGGAAAGACAACAACAAACGCAAGTAGTCTGTTACACTGACGGTTCTCTGATGGAGGGACGTGCTGGTGCTGGTGTCTACTGTCGTGAAATGAGATTGGAACAATCTCACTCACTAGGTAGATACTGTACTGTATTCCAAGCAGAAATCTTTGCGATTATGTGCTGAGTACAAATTCAACAGAGCTTGTCCGGCAAAGTCATAAACTTTTGCTTTTGATAGTCAGGCTGCAATCAAGGCCCCTAGCCCAGACAAATCACGGTCCAAGCTAGTGATCGCGTGCCGAACCCAAATTGAAGAACTGTCAGCACTAACTACCTTGTCTCGGACATTTCGGTATTGCTGGAAATGAATGGGCTGACGAATTGGCCAGGGTAGGTTCGGCGATTGACTTCGTTGGTCCTGAGCCAGCCCTTGCTAATTTCGACAAGTTGGATAAGAGAAAAAATGCGGTCCTGGGCTTAATCCGAGCACCGAAATTATTGGAGAAATATACAAACATTTCACCAAACAAAGGCGTTTTAAGAACAACCGTCCCGAATGATTTCGAAAAATCTCCTACATTTTTCGAAGCTGCGGCATGCTAACCAGCGCTTTAACCGGTCACTGCAAAATCAATTATCACATGGCAACTATTCAGCGCGCTGAGTCTTTTTCGTGTGATCTTTGTGAATCCGGCTACAGAACCTCATACCATCTGATATGCAACTGTCCAGCGGTAGTGCAATTGCGATTTCGAGTTTTCGGCCGTCATTACATAGATGGCACCATGTTTGGACGACTGAAACTCAGAGACATACTAAAGTTTCTTATCCAATGTGGTAAAGAGCTTTAGGCTTACTCGCAGGCGGGTTGACCTATTTGTGAGATTAACTTACCTATTGTTAGTTTTTGTTTTTGTGCTGTTATTTTTCCCAACCTTCCAATTCTATTTCCCCACACCTCCTTGTCCTTTCTTTCCGCTCAGGAAATGATGAAAACACACGGCAAGGCACAAATCCCCGACTACATACGGGGAACGTGCAATTTAAACCAATATATGTATTCTGATATTCAGCTTTGAACATGGATGAGGTTGTTGACGGTGGTGCCAACCCTGTACTCAAGAAATAGGTGCGGGTGAATCTTTTTCATTAAAATTGGAACAAAACTTTAGGCAGAAATCGTCATGTCAGTGAAATGATGGTCAAATTTGTTCGAGCTGATTTTTTTTTGGAACTGTTAGGGTGCCAGTCGGAAGGACCGCGTGGGTTTTCTCTAAGCCCTCGACCTACTGGTCAAACCACGGCAGGTCACGTGATGGTGGGTCAAACAACGTCCTCTTTTCTGCCCCAGCTCGAGCTGGAGACACTTTATCTCAAGGTCGGCTTTGCTCAATGGGGATAGCTAATCAGGGACTCAAGGCTGTGACCTACACTGAACACGCCAAGCGCAAAACCGCAATGAATGTCGTCTATACTCTGAAGCGGCGGGGACGCACTTTGTATGGAATTGGAAAAGGTAGAACTCACTTTTATCATTATAAAAAAGGCCCTTTACAGGGCCACCAAAATCATTTCAAAGAATAAGTTTGCATTTTCTGTTTCATGGACAGTTTCTCCCTGGAGAGCAATTTGGTTTAACCATAAATCATGACTTATTTCAGTACGCAAATTGCAAATATGGTCAGAAACAAACTGGAGTGAAGTGGAAAACATTTTTACTAGGCGTATTCAAAAAAGGTTTCAATTCTCATACATTTTACCAAGGTGCCGTATTACATTACTCTTTTTACCCTAAGTGTTCGATAATCTCCGTATTGGAAACACAATTTCAATTTTGTTCTTTATCAAAAAATATGTGGTCATCCTGAAAAGGACGGTTTTTACAAGAGCATTTCTTTGGTAAGTCTCAGCGTTCGATTTATGCTTTCTTTTCGGTCTTCTTGGGAAGCAGTACGGCTTGGATGTTTGGCAACACACCGCCCTGAGCAATTGTCACTCCGGAGAGAAGTTTGTTCAACTTTTCGTTGTTACGAATCACCAGCTGCTGAAGACGTGGGATAATTCGTCTATTTGTTGTCACGGAAAGCATTTCCTTCCAATTTCAATACTTTAACAGCAAGGTATTCCATTACAGCTACTAAGTAAACGGCACTCCGACGCGTTCAACACAATTTGCTTGTGTATCGACCAACGAAGGGGAGGAGCTACGAAGAACACATATTGAGGACAACACAAAAAAGGACGAGCTTACATTGTGCTGTAGTCAGGTATAAAAACTTAGCATGCTGCTGTTCAATATCAGTTTGTTTGTATCGTCGTACCATATACGTCGATCTAAATGTTTCCGAATATTGTTAAGGTGAAGATATGTGGAAGCCACGTTGCTAGGCACCGACTCGCTTGTTTACATTAGGAAAAACTGAAATCTAAAGTGAAAATTCAAACGCACAAATGAGAGATTCCGAACATTTTCCTTTGGTCATCTGGTAGAAAATTTGAAGTTTTGTTAGTAAACGATTAAAGTTTCGCTAGTGTTTTTGCAGTGGTTTGTGAAAAAAGTGCATTTGAAAAAGTGCAATGAAAACGAGAAGAAGAGAGTAAAGCCATGTCAAGTGATCCTCGAATTTTTCGCAAAATCACCGATCTTCATGAGGTATATTTTATTGTATAGGGATTATGGTGAACAGCTTTTGGTATAAATATTTAGTTACAATTCCTTTTTTTCTTTAAGATATTAACCCTTAAACTTTATTGCATGATAAAATTGTAAATTTTATATCTCAAAAACTACTGAAGATAATTCAATGAATTTTTGCACACTTATTGAATGATATTTGCACTATCTTATAAAAATATTTTTACTTTATAATTGTGTGAATAACGGTACTTTGCATCTATTTAAAATTTTCATTTGTATTTTTTCTTGTGTTCTTCACGCTAAAAATGTTCAAAACGTATGTCAAATTATGCGTCAGTCTTTCACCTTCAATAATCTGTATTGATAATTTTTCATTTTTGTTCCTATCGAGAGTTATGGAGGATTTTGTAACAGTGCGCTCTTTCAACGCACGGCCCACTTTGATGCAGCCCGCATGAACGTTCATATTGGCAACGTCGCACGTTGCTACGTCAGAATGCGCATCGCGTGGGAAGTGCGCATCGCATGACTAAAAGAAACCATATCTCTCGATTAACGCAAAAGGGCAAACTTTTCAATACGGATAATCGAAGGTGCTTTTTCCGGATATTTTGAGATGCGCTAAATTTTTTTTTACCGAAGTGTGCAACAAAAATTATAGTTGTTTAATATATTTTTTATTATTATAATTTAACGTTACTAACAATTAACACCTTTAAATACACTTTTGTTAGTCAAAATACATCTACGTTATATCCAAATTCTTTTTAGTCTACAACATTAATATATGAAAATGGAAAACCTTATTCCAACAGAATTTTATTTCACGTTTTTATTTTCACCGAGTGATATTACCTTTAAACAACGATGTGTCTTTTGAAAAAAGTTTACATAAAATCTGTCGCATCGATGTTAAGGTGTATTTATCACTATTGCTTCTGTTAATTCTGTTAATTGGTGGTTCTCCAAGTTCTGGTAAGATATTTTTTATTTTTGTCGAATTTCAATTAATCATCAACGATCTTTATTTCAAAATAATCGTTACAGTTTTCCGCATGTGCCTGTTGAGTCATCGAATATTTCAGTTCCATTACTTTGGCAAACACTATAAGAAGAAAAATTAAACGTATAAATTTTCCTATATTTTAAACGCGTTTTAGAGGAACCCATTACTATAAACATGGGATCTAAAATTGAAATTTAACGAAAATTTTGTTTTGTTCATGTCCATATTTATTATCGTTGTATTTTTTGCGCCCATTACGACATATGCTACACATGTGTTGACCAATATAATTTTTAAATTTATCACTCCACATGGATGCCACAAAAACAATATACGACGAACATATTTTATGAATTTTTTTTTAACGGAATGTATCATTCGTGTGATCGACCCATATTCATAACATAAAACAATCGAATCTTTTTTTTTAGCAAATATTGTCTATCTTGAGATAATATAGCATTTCGTCAAGTTGTCTCCATATGGAAAAAACACCCAAATGCGATCGAAACAAAAACAAACGTCAAAAAGTTTTCTCACTAGAACTGATGCAAATTAAATGAGCGCGTAATTTAACGCACGACCCGATGGCGCATGGCTGAAAAGTCGCTATGCGGATTTAAGAAAAGATTCGCAATATTCCGTGCTACTCAGACAGAAGCCAACTGAAAATAAAACGTGGTAAAGTATGTCAATTTGCGAAAAATATGTCAACGCAGGTTAAAACATGCCCACTGCTCAACTTTGCTCATCGGCTGGAAACAACCGAGCGCGCTTGTCCGAGGTATTGAGTGACAGAAAATTAAATAACTCCTGAACAATATAATAACGCTAAAGAGCATGCAAATTACTCAGAAAACATCACTTTCAATTATCCATAAAGAAAAGCTTGTCTTTTTGCTTTAATCTCAGAGATGCCAATTTTGAACATGAGATACGCTCCTTTAAAGCGATGCGCATTAGGACGCTGCGACGTGCGGCGTTGCCAATATGTACGTTCTCGCGAGTTGCATCAAAGTGGGCCGTGCGTTGAAAGAGCGCACTGTTACAAATTCCTCCATAACTCTCGATAGGAACAAAAATGAAAAATTATCAATACAGATTATTGAAGGTGAAAGATTGCCGCATAATTTGACATACGTGTTGAAAATTTTTAGCGTGAAGAACACAAGAAAAAATACAATTGAAAATTTTAAATAGATACAAAGTACCGTTATTCACACAATTATAAAGTAAAAATATTTTTATAAGATAGTGCAAATATCATTCCATAAGTGTGCAAAAATTCATTGAATTATCTTCAGTAGTTTTTGAGATATAAAACTTTCAATTTTATCATGCAATAAAGTTTAAGGGTTAATATCATAAAGAAAAAAAAGGAATTGTAACGAAATATTTATACCAAAAGCTAATCACCATAGTCCCTATACAATAAAATATACCTCATGAAGATCGGTGATTTTGCGAAAAATTCGAGGATCACTTGACATGGCTTTACTCAAGAGTGTTTCGAAAAGAAACCCCAAGTGAAGAGGGTGATATTTTCGCACAAAATAGGAGCTACAGATGGCATTCCGTCAAAAACTCGGATTGATTGTATAGGAAAATGTTCTAGCTTCCTTAAGTAGCAGTTTCGTGGCACACCAGCAAGGTTAGCGTGTTGAAAAACGTTTTTTATATTTGCTCATGTCAGATACATGGTTAGGCAGGGGAGAGGGGTGTGTGCGGCGTAGCAGCTATGTTGTGGCTCACATGTATAATGTCCTTAAAGGACACAAGAATAAGCGGCCGTCCGTTTCTAGCTGTCAGAAAAGTTCACCGAGCACGCCGTTTCAGATGACACAAATACACTAGCTCCAACGAAATTCCGATTACTGCCCAAACAAATGACCCTTTTCAGGGCCATCATTTATCAACAAAAAATCGAATTTAAGTTTTGTTATTACAAGCATCAGAAGGTGGCTTGCCAAGAGCGTTGGATAGTAAGTGAGCCTCTTGTGAACAATATCGTCGGCATGTCGTAGAATGGCACGAAATAAAAAGTTATTTTATATTCAGTGGGTTTTTTAAACATTCGAATTCCAAAACCAAAGGTTTCATTAGTATTACAGATTAATAACGGATTCCTTGGGCCACCAACAGTTCTGGATTCTCGAATTTGTTTTTTCATCGCTGGCATCAATTTCTGGGTGTAACCCCCGTTCGAACAAATGAACAAGACTGTTGGATGTTAGTTTTAGCAGATGTCAGCCAGCATGTAGCAAAACGCAGTGCCACAGGGTGGGCAAAGTCTACCACCATCACCATCAGCATCATCATCCCACGCGTGACGACTGCTGGGCGATGACGACGATAAAGTTTTATGTGCCACGATCAAAATTTTCAATTTAGCAAAACATGCACCGACAAAGCGGCGCAAGAGAGAGAGAGGGGCACATGACGAAAACTTAGTGCACACATCTGTTGGCAACAATGAAAAGTAGTAGGCGAGATACAGCCACAGCAACCGAGTAGAGACGGGCGGGGTTGAGTTGACACTTTGTTGCATTGGTGTGCATCGACGAGTTTCATCGGTTTTTAAAAATTGTTTCAAACATTGTGTCGTGAACTAATTTTGAGGTTGGTTACAGAACGGGGAGTGCGTGAATGACAAGTTAATAATTAACGTGCCACTATTTGGTTCCAGAATGAATATGCGAAGTATCTTCGGAACGGAATCTTTTTCGTCGCTGCTAACGAGGAGTAATGATAATAAATACGTTTGTGTATCTAATTATTGTTAGTACCACATCGTCCCAGAGGACGCCACAGCATAATGCCATAATTGTCATCATCATCATCATCATCATCATGGCTAGTATGACCGACAACAGGATTTCGGTTTCAGTTGCAGGACGACATCATCACACCGTTTCGTACAGTAAGTAACACAGGCTTCGGGGCGGCTTCCGTGAGCGATGACGATGAGAATTCATACATTTAGCAGATTAGGGTTACCCTAATTGAGTAAATCTTCCGTGTGTCACGCCGGCGCTTTCATCTCACGGTGTTAATTAATCCAATCTGGGGCGGTGGTAATGAAAATGAACTGAGCAAAACAAGTGCATTTTTCAACCCCGAAGGCGAATTAGGTTCCTTCGGGTGAAACTTTGATGAAGTAGGTGGTTGTATTATGATTATATTTAGAGATGTCAAAATTTCCATTTTCTGTTTCGGTTTCAATGTCAATTTAGATCAACATTTAAAATTTGGATTGTGGAATTCTCTCGAGAATGCGTAAAAGACGGAACGAAGATGGTCTTCTATTCCAGATAGGTTAAGGCATCCTGTTCCGAAAAACCACGACTGGCAGTGCAGGAAAATCCAACATTTGCATTCATCTGCATATCAGCACACTTTCGAAGAAGGCAAAAAAAATGAGAAAATGGGAACAAAAACCTCGAATTCTCGCAGTTGACGTAAAGTCCATGTAAGTCCAGTGTCATTATTTCAAGCCGGCGGAATCTTGTGCAGTGTTGCTACTCTTACTCCAAACTCACCGACCACCGACCTAGGGAAAATGGAACGTCTTTCAAATTGCCAGAGAAGTATTTTCCAATTTTCTTCAACCGATGTAAAACTGCAACTGATGATGATGACGACAACGGCAACGACGACGACGACTACGACGACGGTGTCAGCGTCCACCAGCAAACCTTGGCAACAAAAAAAGTCCTTTGTCCCAAAGTGTTATTTACATACTGAAGCAGAATAGGGATTTTTGCACTGTCTGTCGACGACTCGACCGGAGCGGAGCGCAAAAAAGGCAATTTGGCGCAAGATAGAGTATGCAAATTTACTCTGGGCACTGCCTTTTCACTGGAGTTGCTACTTTTTAAGATCTTTTCCTGGTATATATGCAGCTTCGTTGTTGGCAACGGATCGATCCTGTCGGAAAGTTTGATGCAGGAAATTAAACCAATTGGTACCGATGATTTAGTACATGCGGATTTCCAATTTAAAATTGTTAATTTAGCTGCTATTTTAAAAGGAATTGATTTCGGACAAGTAGGCTTAGATTTTTTTCTTTTGATATAAACACATTTATTTCTGATGTTGAAGCTTCGCAGTCGCAGCAACACGCATTTCCTGGCCTACTATTCGAGATTTTATTGTGTAACTACATTGATGGCTAAAGACAACATTTGAATAATTTTACAACACTTCATAAAGATTAAGAATTTACAGTAACTGAATCTAGTCTCGTAAAAAGCGAACACAGTCTAGACGTGCTAGCATTACATCAAACGACACCAGAATGAAGAAGGCCAGTCCGACAACCATACGGTAATAACTATTTCTCACAACAAGCAAATGTTTAGCAAATGTAAATGACACAGTTCATCAACCCGTAATTTAATCGAACATAATTCAACTGCGGCAAAAGATAGGTATACTAATGGACGTGCCGGGAAAGAGACATTTTATCGTCCCCTTCTCGGCCGTCTGTTTTCCCCCTTACGGGATGGCAGTAGCCCCAAAACCGCCGCCTACCGAGATGCGGGTAAATTTATCCAAGTACGTTAACAAATTAAATTGCTGCTTAAGATTAATTACATTCAACATCTGCTTCCGGGGGTCGGTGTAGGCTAACCTACCCCATCATGAAACAGCTTGGGAGCACCAAACGAGCGGCTTGTCGTACATGTCTCATAGAAAATCGATTAAGCTGACAGCAAATGGACCGGATGCAAATGCGGAAAGCTGGTTCCTAACTCCCCCCTCCCTTCGAACTGGGTTTGGTTGGATTAGGTTGACTGGAGCATAAACACGCCTTCTCGGCTATTGGTATGTAGAGCAACCATCCATGAGGAGTTGTTCGACAAGGTATTTTGAGAAATTGACTTGTGGATAGCATTCTTAGTTTCTTGAGGATAAGGAGATGGTGTGGTAAAAGCATATTTTAGAAATAACAAAAATATCTACAATAACGGTCTACCGATAGAATCGACATGTAGGCACCAGGTTTCCTTACATCTATAACGTTGTCTAATATGCACCAAGTAAAATAAACGATGGGATAGGATTTGCTTCAGTGTAACAAACTACGCATTCCTCAAACTGTCGCTTCTTACAGCAAGTCGGCGATTCCTCGCGAGTGGGACTTGCAAAATAAAGGTTTTAATAGGACAACTACATGTGAGTGTAAGGACACTAGGAGCAAATATATAATTCAACATCATATATTTATAATCCGAAAACAACGAGTTTATTCGGAACGAGCCAGTTTTCCAACTCTTGCGTCATACTGTCAGAGCAGATAGCTACATCTAACACCTCTCCGCTGCCACATCGTGCAAAAATGGGACGATTTTCTGCATTGAGTAGGCAGGTTTGTGCTTCATAAATATCCCTTCAACATTGTTGCCCGCCGATTATGAACGAAAATCCAAACTCTGCCACAACGCTTCGAAAGTTGGAGTTATGTATGATGAAAGAAACGTTGAATGAATTTGATCACTCTGAAACTGGTTTATGGTTTTCTCCTAGCATTCTGATAACCTGTTTCTCAGGATCCTGATGGAATCCTGTTGAGAATTCTGTTTTATTTTCCAGGATTCTGTTTGAATGTTTTTCAGGATTATGTATGGGGTACTGGTAGAATCCTTCTTTCCGCTATTCTATGTTTTGCTGAGCGGAATTCTTTTTAGTATTCTGGTGACATTCATCTCAAGATTCTTAAAGAATCATGCACGGGATTGATTCACAGACTGTGGTATCCTTTGTATTCTGAAGAAAAGCCTCCTGGAGTTATAGTCAAATCTATCTCACGCTGGAATTGGTCGAATGGATGAATGGATTATTTGACCGAAGTGGGTCATTTGACCGAAGTGGGTCATTTGACCGAAGTGGGTCATTTGACCGAAGTGGGTCATTTGACCGAAGTGGGTCATTTGACCGAAGTGGGTCATTTGACCGAAGTGGGTCATTTGACCGAAGTGGGTCATTTGACCGAAGTGGGTCATTTGACCGAAGTGGGTCATTTGACCGAAGTGGGTCATTTGACCGAAGTGGGTCATTTGACCGAAGTGGGTCATTTGACCGAAGTGGGTCATTTGACCGAAGTGGGTCATTTGACCGAAGTGGGTCATTTGACCGAAGTGGGTCATTTGACCGAAGTGGGTCATTTGACCGAAGTGGGTCATTTGACCGAAGTGGGTCATTTGACCGAAGTGGGTCATTTGACCGAAGTGGGTCATTTGACCGAAGTGGGTCATTTGACCGAAGTGGGTCATTTGACCGAAGTGGGTCATTTGACCGAAGTGGGTCATTTGACCGAAGTGGGTCATTTGACCGAAGTGGGTCATTTGACCGAAGTGGGTCATTTGAACGAAGTGGGTCATTTGAACGAAGTGGGTCATTTGACCGAAGTGGGTCATTTGACCGAAGTGGGTCATTTGACCGAAGTGGGTCATTTGACCGAAGTGGGTCATTTGACCGAAGTGGGTCATTTGACCGAAGTGGGTCATTTGACCGAAGTGGGTCATTTGACCGAAGTGGGTCATTTGACCGAAGTGGGTCATTTGACCGAAGTGGGTCATTTGACCGAAGTGGGTCATTTGACCGAAGTGGGTCATTTGACCGGATGGGTCATTTGACCGGATGGGTCATTTGACCGGATGGGTCATTTGACCGGATGGGTCATTTGACCGGATGGGTCATTTGACCGGATGGGTCATTTGACCGGATGGGTCATTTGACCGGATGGGTCATTTGACCGGATGGGTCATTTGACCGGATGGGTCATTTGACCGGATGGGTCATTTGACCGGATGGGTCATTTGACCGGATGGGTCATTTGACCGGATGGGTCATTTGACCGGATGGGTCATTTGACCGGATGGGTCATTTGACCGGATGGGTCATTTGACCGGATGGGTCATTTGACCGGATGGGTCATTTGACCGGATGGGTCATTTGACCGGATGGGTCATTTGACCGGATGGGTCATTTGACCGGATGGGTCATTTGACCGGATGGGTCATTTGACCGGATGGGTCATTTGAACGGATGGGTCATTTGACCGGATGGGTCATTTGACCGGATGGGTCATTTGACCGGATGGGTCATTTGACCGGATGGGTCATTTGACCGGATGGGTCATTTGACCGGATGGGTCATTTGACCGGATGGGTCATTTGACCGGATGGGTCATTTGACCGGATGGGTCATTTGACCGGATGGGTCATTTGACCGGATGGGTCATTTGACCGGATGGGTCATTTGACCGGATGGGTCATTTGACCGGATGGGTCATTTGACCGGATGGGTCATTTGACCGGATGGGTCATTTGACCGGATGGGTCATTTGACCGGATGGGTCATTTGACCGGATGGGTCATTTGACCGGATGGGTCATTTGACCGGATGGGTCATTTGACCGGATGGGTCATTTGACCGGATGGGTCATTTGACCGGATGGGTCATTTGACCGGATGGGTCATTTGACCGGATGGGTCATTTGACCGGATGGGTCATTTGACCGGATGGGTCATTTGACCGGATGGGTCATTTGACCGGATGGGTCATTTGACCGGATGGGTCATTTGACCGGATGGGTCACTTGACCGGATGGGTCATTTGACCGGATGGGTCATTTGACCGGATGGGTCATTTGACCGGATGGGTCATTTGACCGGATGGGTCATTTGACCGGATGGGTCATTTGAACGGATGGGTCATTTGACCGGATGGGTCATTTGACCGGATGGGTCATTTGACCGGATGTGTCATTTGACCGGATGGGTCATTTGACCGGATGGGTCATTTGACCGGATGGGTCATTTGACCGGATGGGTCATTTGACCGGATGGGTCATTTGACCGGATGGGTCATTTGACCGGATGGGTCATTTGACCGGATGGGTCATTTGACCGGATGGGTCATTTGACCGGATGGGTCATTTGACCGGATGGGTCATTTGACCGGATGGGTCATTTGACCGGATGGGTCATTTGACCGGATGGGTCATTTGACCGGATGGGTCATTTGACCGGATGGGTCATTTGACCGGATGGGTCATTTGACCGGATGGGACATTTGACCGGATGGGACATTTGACCGGATGGGTCATTTTACCGAATGGGTCATTTTACCGAATGGGTCATTTTACCGAATGGGTCATTTTACCGAATGGGTCATTTTACCGAATGGGTCATTTTACCGAATGGGTCATTTTACCGAATGGGTCATTTTACCGAATGGGTCATTTTACCGAATGGGTCATTTTACCGAATGGGTCATTTGACCGAATGGGTCATTTTACCGAATGGGTCATTTTACCGAATGGGTCATTTGACCGAATGGGTCATTTTACCGAATGGGTCATTTTACCGAATGGGTCATTTTACCGAATGGGTCATTTTACCGAATGGGTCATTTTACCGAATGGGTCATTTTACCGAATGGGTCATTTTACCGAATGGGTCATTTGACCGAATGGGTTATTTGACCGAATGGGTCATTTGACCGAATGGGTCATTTGACCGAATGGGTCATTTGACCGAATGGGTCATTTGATCGAATGGGTCATTTGACCGAATGGGTCATTTGACCGAATGGGTCATTTGATCGAATGGGTCATTTGACCGAATGGGTCATTTGACCGAATGGGTCATTTGACCGAATGGGTCATTTGACCGAATGGGTCATTTGACCGAATGGGTCATTTGACCGAATGGGTCATTTGACCGAATGGGTCATTTGACCGAATGGATCATTTGACCGAATGGGTCATTTGACCGAATGGGTCATTTGATCGAATGGGTCATTTGACCGAATGGGTCATTTGACCGAATGGGTCATTTGACCGAATGGGTCATTTGACCGAATGGATCATTTGGCCGAATGGGTCATTTGACCGAATGGGTCATTTGACCGAATGGGTCATTTGACCGAATGGGTCATTTGACCGAATGGGTCATTTGACCGAATGGGTCATTTGACCGAATGGGTCATTTGACCGAATGGGTCATTTGACCGAATGGGTCATTTGACCGAATGGGTCATTTGACCGAATGGGTCATTTGACCGAATGGGTCATTTGACCGAATGGGTCATTTGACCGAATGGGTCATTTGACCGAATGGGTCATTTGACCGAATGGGTCATTTGACCGAATGGGTCATTTGACCGAATGGGTCATTTGACCGAATGGGTCATTTGACCGAATGGGTCATTCGACCGAATGGGTCATTTGACCGAATGGATCATTTGACCGAATGGGTCATTTGACCGAATGGGTCATTTGATCGAATGGGTCATTTGACCGAATGGGTCATTTGACCGAATGGGTCATTTGACCGAATGGGTCATTTGACCGAATGGGTCATTTGACCGAATGGGTCATTTGACCGAATGGGTCATTTGACCGAATGGGTCATTTGACCGAATGGGTCATTTGACCGAATGGGTCATTTGACCGAATGGGTCATTTGACCGAATGGGTCATTTGACCGAAGTGGGTCATTTGACCGAAGTGGGTCATTTGACCGAATGGGTCATTTGACCGAATGGGTAATTTGACCGAATGGGTCGTTTGACCGAATGGGTCATTTGACCGAATGGGTTTCTGATTGGCTGATTATTTCTTGTTTACTTATTCTGACGTTACTCCGAGGGGTGCGACGCCAGGTTACAGAATTGGCATGTTGAAGTCTGCCCGGGATGTGATTAGCGTTGTTTGCTTATAGGTCACTCCATCCTTTGGAGATTTGCATTCGATAGTCATGTAAGAAGGTATTGGTTTAGTCACTCGCGTCCTCACAATACGAACGCCGTTGGGAATGCCGGTGAAAAAATTTCTCCAGGTGTCATTCGTAATACATTCTACTTCTCCATATTGCGACATGATTCGTTTGATGTAATCTTCCTCCGTGCGCGGGGTCAAATCATGTCCACCATGTCGTTTTCCATATGCACGGGGATCTTGAATCTGGTGTTACTAAAATCGACCTCGTGTTGCATGTTGTTGTTTGCAATGAAGTTCTCTGCCTGTGCTAAACTTCTAAACGTGACCATTACAGTTTTGAACGTGGTGCAGCTGAATGTACGTAACTTCAGCGAGATTAAACTCCATTTTAACGTTAACTAACTGTTCCACTTCCTGAACTGTGGGTCTAACACAAGTTTTATTAAAGTCGATCGAAATCGTGTTATCCCGTAGCACGGGCACTTTTGTTTCATTTGGCAAACTCATTTCACTCCGCAGCCGGGGGAAACAATACAATATTGTTTGTGCACTGATATGATATGGACTGCTTGTGCGATAGGCACCGAAGGCACCGGCTTGTAGGTAGAATTGACTGTTTCACTTGTGCGAAACGATTTTTTGCTTCAGCTCAGGGCGAGATATGAAGACAAACTGATATAAGAAATATTTTAGATCTGCTGGGCAGGCTGGCTGGCAAAATCTATTCACCAATTCTAAACGATTTTTCAGGTGAGCTACTTATGAACCTTAAGGACGGAAGAAAAAGATGTTCTAAATCATCTCTTTGATGCACACTTTCCAGGTTATATTGATCCGAAGCTTAACAATGCTCACAGATCTCAAGATTCTTTCCCGTACTACTGCAAATGGAGTTTGATATTCTCAAACAAAAAGATTATACTTTCCAGTCTTGCTAGCGGGTATATCCCGAAAGCATGGCGAGAAATAGACTTTTCAGTGGTATCCAATGGGGAAAACAGTTCGAAAATGGTGAGTGAAGCGAAAGAAATTTTGTGGAAAAAATCCCCCCAGAGGCAGGATTGGAACCTGCAACCCTTGGGACTCCAGCTCAATGCAAAAACCCCTTTTGTTATCCCTGGGAAATGATTACGTCCCAGATGAACTGAATGATATAAAAAGTAGACATCTTCTACGACGTAGCAGAATAGGCTTTCAGTAGTAATTCTTCCGATAAGATCAATTCTCTATCTCTCTCCCTTGAAAAACTGCCTTCTCATCTCGTACAGACAATAAGTTAAAAAGCGCACTGCTATTAAGAGCAATCAAACGAAATAACACTAGCCGCGCTGTTCTACTACGTATACACTATAGAAAAAGCATATTTTCTTTGCCTTCTTGCTGTCAGTGAAATGCGTGAACCACAAGATAAAGTGCGCCCATTACGGGAGAGCACAATCGCGAATGACTTCAAGGAGACCCATCTTAAAGCTACAGTGCGGGAGGTGAAACAATTGTTAGTGGTCAAAATGGAGCTCGAGCTTGCGGAAGAGTCCCACATTCAACTCCACCATACTCGTAATGTTGTACTGCTGAAATATTCAATACTTTAGCCGAGGTAGACATTTTCGTGGTGAAGAACAGCATGTAACACGACGTCGAGTGTGAAATTGTTAAAAGTAAGATATCTGTGCATATGGACAACGATATGAATTAGCCCATATGATTGAGCACCGTTTATTCTAAAAAATAAAATAAACTCCGAACGATCACGGTGAGTCTAATTTATAGGATTAAGAGAGTGTACGACACCAGCGAATGGTTTTCTTACCGAAGGCACCGATACAAATTGTTGAGAATTGTAATTCGCTGAATGGAGAGAAAGAGTCCAAAAGAGGCGTACCTCTCGCCCCTTGCTTGCCTTCGAACACAAACAGAGCACACTCTCTTGCAATCCTAGCAAATCAGCTCATTGTGACAATTGGCAACCATTTCCAGGTCCGTACCTTTTCCTTCACTACGCCAATCAAATTTGGTATAACTGATTCTCGAGTCATCCGAACTCCTACTAACTTTCAATTATTTATTTTTGGATGCTTCCAATATGCTTTTTCAAAAACCATTTTCAATTGGGTGAAACTCCAAAGAGTTTTTAGCACCAAAATCACACTGCTGCTGGATTCGTTTCATTCCTACGCGTTTCAAGCTAGATAAAGCAAAACAGCGTCGAACCGTTTTGATTCCTTACAAATGTCAAGAGACGCTTCCTCTGAGACTCTCCTTTGTACATCTCGTCGTTCGTTGTTCCAAAAATGATGCAGGGAGCTCACGTTTTACCACAGCCGCAAATTGCTAGTCAGATCAGAATTTTCTTTAAAGTTTTTTGACATTGTCTTCTGTCGAACAGCCTCTGCAATAGTAAACTTGGACTTAGTGATAAAATATTTCTGTCCAAGAGATTGAGGGACATCGGTGTTCATCATTGAAAACTGCATGCTTTGAAATTGTATTGTGTTGCATTGTTGATTGGGGCTTTAAACTCGATGAGTCATTCGTCCTTCACACTTCGAAATATTGTAAAAGATTAGTTTAACCATTTTCGAAAAAAACGTTAAAAATTCAGGCACTCCATTCAGTACAATTGTAATAAAATCGTTCAAAACCTCACGCTACTTTGGTGCCAAAATGGCGAGTACTTCTACTATAATTCATACTTGTGTAACCTACTGACTTTTGCCCTATTTCCTCTTCCGGCCGACAACAAAAGGCGTGCGTGCAATATTGCGGAAGCCGACACACAAACAAGTTACGGTCTCCACTTTCCCATTTAATCCGTAACTAACCATCAAATAATATCTTTTCTGGCCTTCACACACCTACGTCACACATACACACCGACGACCGATCAGTTTGGCATCATGTACCTGAAGCATTCTAGTCTTTGAAGCAGACTCAAGCTAAAGTGTTATAATCAGATTAAGGTCTTCACCCCGACGTATATCCGAGTTTGAATAATCGGTCACATAGTCCTAGCTCAAGTAATTGTTAGCTTTGTCGAACACTATATGTCTGACTATCTCTTTCTCCCTTAGAAACGCTCAAGTAGAATGCACTTTAAGGAACTTCTTCGTGTGATTTCCCTTTACTCGATTAAGTTATTCATCCCAATCTAAATAGCAGCCTACCAGTGTTGCTAGCAGCAAATTGTACCTCCCGTTGTGATGAATACGGGGAACGATGCATCGCCTACTACCGCTTCCGTGTGATTCCCAACTCACATACAGCGCCCGAAGCAGCAAGTTGTCTTGCGTCTTGCATAGCTTGCTTCGATGTGCGATAGGTTCCTATCATGTTAATGCAACATGGACCACTGAATTACAATCCACCCCCCCCCCCCCCCCCCCCTTTTTCCCAATGTTCCTAATTTGCAACGAACAAGCAAAACGTTCATTCTTGAGCTTCAATAACACTGAGGCAAATATTTGCTTATGCTAAAATCATAGAGCTCAGCACGGAACGCTGCATCATGAAAGCCATTGTGCAAAGACCTTCATTCTTCTTGTTCTTATGCTTCGTTTTGCTTAAGAAAGCTAGTGCACCGAAGCCGATTGACGATCGAAGGGGATAGGCGTACAGCCACTTCCTTTCGCAACCACAAAACCTCTTACGGAAAATGTAGCAAAGATGGAGTGTGAAGATTATGTTACACCTTCCCCCCACGCCACCATCCTGGTGCCTCCGGCTCTAACAGGCAGGCTAACGAAATGCTTTACAGACACGAACATAAATTTCTTCGATTATCGTACCCCCAAGGACTATGGACGGGGAGTAATTTAAAAGGGGTGGGGGAGGAGGTGTCGGCTGAGTGGTTGTTTGCCATACACTGGTTATCGCGAAGGGGATGAATCTCATCAAGTAGAAGATGGGGGGGGGGGGGGGGGAACCGTTGATGACACATCCGATTATCGCTTCAATGGGTTTTCGACACTTGCTTAATTTTGTTCATTTCGTTGGTTGATGATTCGATGATTTTGTACTATCCTAGTCTTATCCAGCATCATTGATATTATTTAATTTGGAGATTATTTGCACGGAAAATTTTGAGGCAAACAACCGATTTCTTGACTTAGGAGAAAAGCGGCGATATAAAAAGCGAGATGCTAGTGTGCGTACAATTAACATCACATATCTCAATCATTACGCCAATTCAGTGTACGGATCAGCTTTCGTGTTGTTCTAACCACTTTAATTTGAGCTTTCTGTGAGGTCGTGGTTGTCTTTTGAATTTGCCGGAAACGATTGCAAATTAGTCATTGATAGTTTCGTTCGGAACCCTTTTTCATTTGCAATCGTAAACCGTGCCGAGTGCAGATTTACAGCCAGGTCGGAATTTTGGTCATTTAATTGCATTCGTTGCTGTGCTACCAGGACAACGTGCCACGCATGCTGCGTCACGTTACGTACGGTTTTGACCGTACGTCGTCCCGATCGGTAGATGGTAGCAAGTTGTTGACCGAATGTTGTCGCACGTTGATTATGAAATGTGCTACGATACGAAATGCTTCATAGACATTTGAACGAGAACAATTAAACTGGTTTCATCCTCTCTATGCTATCCACGCTCAAGTGGGTGAACAAATTGAGCATCGTTAACAAATCGTCAATGTTGTGCTATCTTATGACAAGCCCCATTTAGTACTCCTCGAAAAAACATTGTTAAAAGTTGAGAGAGAATATCTTCAAAATTATAAATGTTAGAAAGAATTCAAAGAAGATAATCGATGCTTCTGTCTCAATTATTGCGAAAATCGGTTTACTACATTGAAATTTTCACTTGTTGACGCAGCTGAAGGTTCGGCAACCCTGCCGGCATGACGATACTCATACATACGAGTCAGTCTGTCAGGCACAGCATAAAGCAGGAACTGTCAGGTTGAAGGGAGAATTATTATTACTTAAGTTATTACTTCCGGTGAAAATTTCAACGTGTCGACATGTTGGTTTTCACCGAGTGCTAGATAATTCGCTTTTTTCACCTTGATTGGGCGAATTACTCGTGCTGTGGTGGACCAATTTTGTGGCGCTGCGAGTTTATCGTCGGTTAGTCACAAAAAGTAAAGTCCATCGGACTATAAACGAAAATTAACTGGCAATATAGCTTTATATGCTGTGCCATTTTGGGCTTTGTTTCACAAACAAGCCAAACAGAAGCGAAGAAGAAGAAGGGAGAATAAATAAAACGTGGTTGATTTTGGTCGTATGTATTAAAATTAAATGATTAATTTGCGAAGTCTAGAGGATAAGGCTAAGAGTAAAGCGCATTAAATTGTAAGTTTTTTTTCTTATTAATTTTGTCGAAAATGAGATATCTGTTGGATTGTATTCTGTTTCACCACTGAATCATAATACACAAATAAGATTACCAGGATTGTTCAGAAAATATCGAAAAAAATACCACAACATGGTTGTCCCATCCATAAGGCTCAATGAAAAATGTAAATCTTGAACAGCGTTTTTCTGGGCTTGCTGTTTTTCAATATGGGACTCTTATGCATATATGGGCAGTACAGTTGAAGCGTGAATAAACGACTTTCGGAAAGTGGAGCCTACTTAATTTGAGAAAACCGCAGCGGAGTTTTGATTACACAAATTCCCCGGACAAAATCTTCAAAATTTACACGATGCCCGTGGCAAGAAGTCGCTCGCGAGCCCGAATCGCAACGAGGTGGAAAGCAACTGCATCGCATGTGATAGACCCGATATGGTGGACAACATGGTCCAATGCGATGGATGCGACGACTGTTGGCACTATTCCTGCGCTGGTGTAACGAATTACATTAACGAAAGAGCTTGGAGCTGTTCTAAATGTAATGCACTTACTAATGCGGCATCATCAAGCAGCGTTTCGGGTCGTGCTTCCCAACTGGCAGGCACGCTGAAACGGCTAATGGAAAGGCAAGAGCTGGAAAAACAGCGCGTCTAATTAGAGCTTCAAAGGAAGTTTCTGGATGAGCAACAAAAGCTATTCAATGCCACCGTAGAGGATGAGATAAAGTCCCAGAAGAGCCGTGTGAGTCGCCGCTCTGCCCAAAATCAGGTGAACGAATGGCCGGGTTCAACAGCAGAAGGCACAGTGGGAGGAAACCGCGTACCACTAGCAGCCATTCACACCGAACTCGGGCCACCAGGGAGAGTAGCGGACATAGTAGTGAACCCATCGAAGCAATGGCAAGAGGGCCAGAGTATTCTCCAGGAACAACCAACGTTAGGGAAGCCGCAACAACCGGAGGAGAAGCTAGATGCTGATAAACACAAACTAGCTGAGCAGCAAATAGCTGATTTACGGGAACAGCTGGAGCAATGCAAGAAGCTTCTCACTGGACTGCAACTGACATCTAGTACTCAGGTAAACTCTTCAGGTGCTATTGCCAAATCCCGTCCGAAAGCCCCTGAAATAGAAAACCGTTATGCCTTTGAAAATAACTTTAGTTGCCAGACCTTTTTAACAAATCCTCCAACCACCAATAATAATATGCTTCATAATCAGTCTCGTCGCGTGGAGCAGGGTCATATATTCGCACCTGCCGGCACACATAATTTGTGTAAAACTGCGAATCAGCACAATCAGTCCTTTCTTCCGCCCAAAACACAAGTGAATTTTCCCCCAACACACGGCCCTATTCTGCGCGGCGTGTGACGTGAGACGACTAATCTCATCTCACTCTACGTGACTTTTCTCACCCAATTCTGAAGAGTCTCTTCGGGTGACGTGAGACGCCCATTTAACCACAATGGGGAATCTCACCTCACCCGAGTCGACTCTCAGTATAGGGTGAGCAAAGTCACGTAGAGTGAGGTGAGATTAGTCGTCTCACGTCACACGCCGCGCAGAATAGGGCCGACAGCATCCAACTCCGCAGCAGCTTGCTGCGCGACAGTCCCTGGCTCGTGATCTCCCATGCTTTTCCGGAAATCCGTCGGAGTGTCCAATGTTCATCTCCAACTACAATTACACTACGGAAGCTTGCGGTTATACAGATGGTGAGAATATGATTCGGCTGCAACGGTGCCTCAAAGGACACGCGCTCGAGACTGTACGCAGTCGTTTGGTGTTGCCACAGGCGGTGCCACACGTCATCGAAACGCTTCGCATGCGGTATGGGGATCAGAGGTGCTGATAAACTCGCTGATGCGAGAGGTGCGATCGATTCCAGCTCCCAGGTTGGACAAACTAGAAGGATTAATTGAATATGGGATGGCGGTGCAAGCATTGTGTGATCACATAGAAGCTGCCAACGAACAAGCGCATTTGGCGAATCCCACGCTTTTACAGGAGCTTGTGGGAAAGCTACCAGCAGATCATAAACTGTTGTGGGCTGGATACAAACGTGGCGTAGGGAATGTGAATCTGCGAACATTCTGCGACTATATGGCTGACATCGTTCGCGACGCATCGAGTGTTGTACTCTACGAACCTGATGCGGGAAAAACAGTGAGCAAAGACAAGTCGAGAAGCAAAGGGTACGTGAACTTGCACACGGCCGGCAGTAAGGACACATCGTCTGGGTGTCATTATTGTAGTAAGCAGGGTCACCGTCTTCGTGAGTGCAACGAGTTCAAAGGCCTCAGCGAGGATGATCGATGGCGAAAAGTTCGTGAACTAGGATTATGTCAGATTTGCCTCTTCAGGCATGAGCGTAGCAACAGTCGGTGCACTGTCGATGGCTGTCAATATCGCCACCATCCTCTCCTACATTCGACGAGGAAGGCCGGGAGAGTTCCAACGGTGGAACTTGCAGAAAACCACGCTCACCGTTACCTAGATTCAAGCTCGCTATTTCGGATCGTTCCTGTTACAGTTTACGGACAGTCTAAAGCCATCGATGTGTTTGCCTTTTTAGATGAGGGATCTACACTGACGCTAATTGAAGACGAGTTAGCAATGCAGCTTGGTCTTGATGGAAGTCCGCAGCCACTTTGCCTTCATTGGACTGGCGACGTGTCTCGAAGGGAGACGGATTCGAAAAAGGTTTGCATCGAGATCGCAGGAACAGGACACAGCCAAAAGTTCAAAATAGCAGAAGCACGAACTGTCGATCGCCTTAATCTGCCCAGCCAGAGTTTCCACCGATAAGTAGCGGAAAGGAGATTCAAGTACCTGAAAGGAATACCACTGCAGAGTTGCGCGAGCGTCGTGCCAAAACTTTTAATTGGAATCTATAACCTACGACTAGCCCTGCCTTTGAAGGTGAGGGAAGGAGACGGCACTGGACCGGTAGCAGTAAAAACGAGACTTGGGTGGTGTGTATACGGTCGCCAGCTGGACGAACCCGACAAGATTCATAGTTTTCATATATGTGAATGTAATTCTAACGGTGAGTTGCATGAAGCAATGAAGCAGTTTTTTGCGTTCGAGCAAGCGGGTGTTAAAGTACCGGATTCAATGATGTCGGATGAAGATCAACGCGCACAATATCTTTTAGAGACTACAACCAAACGGATCGGGAACAGATATGAGACAGGACTGTTGTGGAAGCAAGATAACATCGTACTTCCAAACAGCTACCCGATGGCCGTGCGCCGTTTGCAGTGCCTTGAACGACAGATGGAGCGCAACCCTGTATTGAAAGAGAATCTTCATTGTCAGATTCGAGAGTATGGCGAGAAGGGATATGCACATCGAGCGACAGAAGATGAGTTATCGAGAGCGGACCCGCACAGAGTATGGTACCTTCCTCTGGGGGCGGTAACCAATGCGAAAAAACCCGGAAAAGGTTCGTGTTGTCTGGGATGCTGCAGCCAAGATAGACGGCGTATCGTTCAATTCCGTGCTATTGAAGGGTCCGGATAGACTAGCATCATTGCCCGGCATTCTCTACCGTTTCCGATTGTACCAAGTGGCCGTGAGTGCCGACATTCAAGAAATGTTTCACCAAGTGCGCATACGAGAAGTTGATAAGCACTCGCAGCGATTCCTATGGCGTTTCGATTCTTCTGAAGAGCCCTTAATCTACCTTATGGATGTAGCTACGTTCGGCTCCACATGTTCACCGGCCTCAGCTCAATATATAAAGAACCTCAACGCGAAGGAACACTCCGAGATGTTTCCGAGAGCAGTGCAGGGTATTGTTGACAGCCATTATGTCAATGATTATCTTGACAGCTTTGGAAGTGAAGAAGCACGGCAGGTAGCAGCAGAAGTTCGACTAGTACATCGAAATGGCGGCTTTACGTTGCGTGGATGGCGATCAAACAAGGAAAATATCGTTGATCATCTGGGCAAGCCCAGAACCGAGGACGGTAAAACCCTCTGCCTAACCAGGACTGCAGCAACTGAACGAGTACTAGGAATGCTGTGGATTCCCCGGACGAATGAGTTGAGCTTCTCTACACAACTGGGTGAAGATGTGCTATCCTTGATCGCTGGAGATATTCGACCAACAAAACGGCAGATTCTAAGGTGTGTTATGTCACTTTTCGACCCCTTAGGATTATTGGCACCATTCTTGATCCACGGCAAGGTGCTTATACAAAACCTGTGGAGAACTGGCGCGGATTGAGATGATAAAGTCGACGACAATTCACGTGATTTCGACCGTGCATATCCCGCGTTGTTATTTTCCTGGCGCCATAAAGGAGACGTACGCTGCAACCCAATTCCATGTGTTTGTGGATGCTAGTGAAACCGCTTATTCCTGTGCTGTGTACTTACGAACGATAGACTTCGGAGGCAAGGCCCAACGTGTGCTCGTTGCTGGAAAGGCCAAGGTGGCCCCTGTGAAACCATTGTCCGTGCCAAGACTGGAGTTGCAGGCATGCGTGCTTGGAACACGGTTGTTGAAGTTTACTCTGGAGAACCTTCGTATTACCATTTCCAGACGGTTGCTGTGGACCGACTCTACAACTGCGTTGTCCTGGATTCTAGCGGATCCACGCAATTATCGACCCTTCATAGCGCATCGAGTAGGAGAAATTCTGGAGTCAACTAAAGCTAGCGAGTGGAGGTGGGTCCCGTCGAAGCGAAACCCTGCAGATGAAGCGACCAAGTGGGGAAGTGGCCCTTATTTTAGCGATGAAAGTAACTTGTTTGGAGGACCGAGCTTCTTGCATCTTTCAGAAGACAACTGGCCGAAGTCAGTGAAACCGTCGGTAGCAACCACTAAGGAAATGTGTCTTTCGGTATTTCTTCACGTGGAGGCCGGACCTTTCATCGATTACAACCGCTTTTCCCGTTGGGAGAGATTGCATCGAACGATAGCTTACGTGAACCGTTTCTTGAACAACGCCCGAGGCACAGGACGTAAGTATTCTGGACAACTCGAGCAAGAAGAGTTACTGACTGCCAAGGAAACTATTTTCAAGCAAGTCCAGTATGAGGTGTATACGGATGAAATGATAACGCTGACAAGAAACACAGCTCTACCACTGGAGCAAAGGAAGTCGTTAGATACCGGTAGTGACCTGTACCAATACGTGCCGGTGTTGGACGATCGCGGACTGCTTCGTCAATGTAGTCGGGTTAGGAAAGCTAAACATCTGCCCTGTTGATGCGAGGTACCTATATATTGCCAAAGGATCATCCTGTAACGCTGCTTCTGACCGACTGGTATCATCACGCCAATCATGCAACGGTACTCAACGAGATGCGGCAGGTGTCTGTGATCTCGTGGCTCCGAACTATGGTGAGGAAAATTTTCCGGGCGTGGCAATTCTGCAAAATCCGAAGAGATCATCCCCAAATACCCCCGATGGCCCCGTTACCTGCAACTCGGCTTGCTACCCATGTTCGACCCTTCACAAATACTGGACTCGATTATTTCGGACCAATGCTGGTGAGAGTCGGGAGGTAGAACGTGAAGCGATGGATCTCACTCTTCACCTGTCTCACAATTCGTGCAGTACATCTGGAGATAGCCTACAGTTTATCCACGGTTTCCTGTATCGCCTGCGTTCGAAGATTTGTGTCTCGACGAGGTTCACCGATTGAATTTTTCACCGACAACGGGGCCAATTTCAAGGGAGCAAAGCGCATTCTACGAGAGCAGATCAGTCAGGGAGTGTCAGCAACATTTACTAACGCATCAACAAAATGGACGTTTATTCCGCCAGGGGCTCCTCACATGGGTGGTGCGTGGGAACGCTTAGTACGATCGGTAAAAAACGCGATGGGGCATGCGTACTTAGGCAGGAAGTTGGACGATGAAGGACTGCATACGATGGCCGTGGAGGCGGAAGGGCTGGTAAATTCTAGGCCTCTAACGTACTTGCCGATTGACTCTGAGGAATCGGAGGCGCTCACGCCAAATCACTTTCTGCTCGGAAATTCAAGCGGGGTCAAGCAGCCGTTAGTGCCCGTAGCTTCTCAGACTAGGATCTTACGAGATACATGGGTTCAAATCCAACAGAATCTGGGCGTTTTCTGGAAACGATGGGGGTTGAAATATCTGCCGGTGATTCGCAGACAGTCAAAATGGTTCGGTGAAGTAAAGGCTGTTGCCGAAGGAGATTTGGTGCTGATCGTCGAAGAAACGAAGCGAAACGGATGGATCCGTGGTCGTTATGAAGGACAGTGAGGGTAGAGTGCGCCAGGCGATCGCACCAACGCCGAACGGGCAGCTGCGTCGTCCTGTATCCAAGTTAGCGTTACTGGATGTCGAAGGAAGTGAACGTGCAGTCTTGACGATGACGATGATGGCATGACGATACTCATACATACGAGTCAGTCTGTCAGGCACAGCATAAAGCAGGAACTGTCAGGTTGAAGGGAGAATAAATAAAACGTGATTGATTTTGGTCCTATGTATTAAAATTAAATGATTAATTTGCGAAGTCTAGAGGATAAGGCTAAGAGTAAGGTGCACTAAATTGTAAGTTTTTTTTCTTATTAAATTTAATGAATTGTCCTAACTTGAATTACACCTACAGTTGAAGCGTAAATAAACGACTTTCGGAAAGTGGAGTAAACTTAATTTGAGAAAACCGCAGCGGAGTTTTGATTACACAAATTCCCCGTACATCACTTAAACTTAGCTTAGCTTAGTTGACTGCCCGTGAGTTTCCCGTGACTGATCCCGTGACTGATCAAATTTCCCGTGACCTATTGAAATTTCATATTGAACCACTTTTATGATACTTGGGAGAAGCATATCATACTCAACCTGCAACCTAAAGAGACTAAGATTATGGTATGATCAAAAACGTAGATGGCCACGCCCATGCAGGTCAATTCTGGGATGGGAAGGAATGTTAGTTCAACACTTGTGGCTGATATGAGTGAGGAAATCTCTGCATCTTCCACAAGCGTCGCAGTGTAGGATTGGTGTTAGTAGGCAGGGAAATGAATCAGGATATATCTTGGTAGAAATTGTGATTTAGCTAAGTATTCACGCGCTTTCTCTTTTCATTTTAAATCAAAGTTTGCAGGAGTGCAACCTCCAGTAGAAATATGAATAGGCATTTTAATAATTATTCTTACGCGGGGCGTTACATAAAAGAATAAAGCAGCGTGGAATATACTAGAGGTATCTTAACAATATGTACAAAAGACGCTCGCGATCAATTTCCGATAATTCGAAACGAGCAGTTTAAACTCCGAACAGACGACCATCGGGAGTATTGCTTCTTATTAATACTACAATAATCATTTCCAAAGTACAAAGCAAGCCTACAAAAAGTATAAAATATATCCCAAAGGAATATGAAGAAATTCCCTGCGAAATGCTAATAACAAGTTGGCATCCCCACTCTCCCTATCATACACGTTTCCATAATTAGGTTAAAAGGAAAATTCCAAACGACATGTTGATTATGCGTAATAAATAAAATAAGCACATCGACAAGGGTCTTTGACCCATCGGCGGTCCAGAAGTAGAACGGACGGGAGAAGAGCAAGACCGACTATCATATGAGCGGTTCAAACTCGAAAGAGTGACGCAGAGAACTGCACTGGATGATTTTGAAGAAAGAACCAGGAGTGCGACTTTACGAAGTTTTGGCTTCCGACGGCCTGGAGTGTTGAAATGTTTTCCAGAAAAGTAGTACAAAGCTAGTGTTAGACCTTAATGAGACCTCAAGAAGTCAGTTTTAGATATATTCGTCAGTGTAGATTTGTCGGTACACAGTTCCAGACTTAACAAAAAACTGGCTCACACTCTACAGATCGCTTGCCACACAAACTTTTCGTGTAATTCTACAGCTTCATCTTAGGCCAATTAAAAAAATTTCCTACTCACAAGTTTTTTTTTTTTTCTAATACGGTTTTTAAACCAAAGCTTTGAAAGTTATACCTTGGTGTGGAAAAGACGGTATATTAATATATGCTGTTACTTAGTGCAGAATTAGACTTCATCCTTTATGGCTATTGTTCAACTGCCAGAAGAAGCCTAAAACGTTGGTACACAATCGGGAATAGCGAATCAGAAAAGGTGACTATATGTCAGTGATTTACTCAATATAAAATGGATAAAGGCTATGATGCAAAACCTTAAGGTCAGTCCAGGTTAAGTATTCGGTACGGACCAATACCTTGACCTAGGAACTCCTAGCATATTGTTGGTCGCCTTATTGGAATTTTTACCTAAACTGTGAACAAAGTCCGATCCGTACGAAATGCAATAGCAATCCTTGGAGTTATTGTATCTTCCATTCGATGCATAGTTTGTAAAAATCGGCTCAGTCATTTCCGAAGAACCAATGTAGCTTTAAATCAGAAATATGCCCTGAATTTTTGATGATTAACAATGTATTCAAAATGACTTTGATTGAGTGATCAGTAACCTAGAATTGAAAACGGTGGCGTGGTAGCGGGAAAATACTGTAGGTAGTGAAAATTTTATATGTTCTTCAAAAATGTGCCTAATGTTTTAAATGGGATCCTCCAAGTTCCTTTTGAAAAAGTTACCTTCCCAGAATATTGTAGAAGTGTAGTGATAGACTTATAGACTTCGGCACCTACCCGTATGCCCGTTGAGTAGGCTTAGTCCATCGCTGGGGCTAATTGACTCATTGAACGGACATCGGTGCCAAGAGCAATATGCTCAAGGAAACGTGTATCGGTATCGGGAGAAATTCCGCCGCCAGGGAACTCTCAGTCGGAGTAAGATGAGTTCACCTCCGGGAGCTATCTGAGTAGATCGCAACAAAGCTGGGATCAAAATAGCTCACTGAAATAGAAGCTTATCTAATCAGGAGCTAAATGGCTTGCGGTAATGTTCCACTGCAGAATATCCCAGTGAGGTGGCTAAATGGCTGAAGTGCGAAGAGGAGTGAAACGACGTAATATATGGAGAGAATGACCGAAAACAAGAGGAAATTCGGAAGCTGGGCAATAGATAGATCAAGTGAGGCTCCGAATTAATTGTGGAAACCCAAAAAAAAACGAAAAGCTACAGGCTAGCCTTCTGAAGCTTTTTAACCTTGCTATACCTCACTATATACATAAATAAATAGCTTAATCTCAATCATTGCGACATAGCATAGCAACTCTTTTGGTACTCCAAAACGAAACTGAGAGATGGATAGTGTAGGCAATCCAAGTGATGGGCGGTTTTCCTGTTCAAGAGGTGGTGGATAGCAGACACAAAGGCTTCGTGATTGCCAAGATCAACGGTGCAGTCGTAGGTAGTTGTTATGCTCTCCAGATCAATACAGTTGCAAGAGGTTACAGCCTTTTGGAAGCCCTGGCGGAGCTGGATGTAAGGCTATGCAAAGAAAGGATACATATTCCATAAAGACGAACGGTGATCCATCATTGACGTAATATTCTGCAGTGCGTCGTTGATGAATTACATGAATTAATCACCAGTACACACATAACCACCACCAGGCGATCCACTATACCATTTTTCGGTGGAACTGTGCTGCAAGCATTGGCGTGCGCACGGGGGGGAATTTTATAAAAACTTTATAAAAACTTTTATAAGTATGGTTATAATGTTAAAGACATACGAGAATCATGTGAGCATAACTCATTTTGTTTAAGCAAGCCATGTAATCTTAGAACGCCTCAATAAAATCAACAGTTGGCGCAAGGTCGTTGAAATCAGGAATCTCTATCGATAACAAGATAATATTGCTACGATGAAGCGGTAACTGCAGCAAAGATTCGGTTACCGATTTAAAACTCTATAACTATAACTCTTCATTATAATGAGAAATATGATATTATAACGTTTAACAAATTCGCCCAAGCGAAAAGCTTCATTTCGCAGAACAACTTAAAACACGTGCTTGTTTGTGACAACGCTGAAATCAAGATCCCTATATACATGGATAATGGGAATATAGCACGGTGTCTTTTTTTAACCACTTTATGCAAAAAAATCAGCAACTCTGAAACTTCAGGATATGAAAGAATGGACTTTCCCCTTTCATTTGAACATCAAACATCGGTGGATCTAGAGCTACTTTTTTTAAAGATTTTTTCGTGACAACATAGATTTTACAATGGAACTAGTTCATATTTCTGCCCATAGAAGGTGCTTTAGAAATTCGAACAACACTAAAAGTGAGAATCTGATAGATAATATAATTGTCTACAACTTTGTTAACAACTAAAAACCGATTGGAAAATATCCGGAAATATGTTTAATATTTTATGGAAGTCTAAGTCTAAATTAGTTTCACAGAAGACCTAGTGGTTTGTAAGTCAATTCACACGCACTTTTTTTTAATTGCCAAATAGTTGTGTTTAGTTGAACAGTGAATTCAGCGGAATTAGAGAGCTTGGAAAGTCTCATCTTTTAGCTGAAAATTATAATTCCAGATTCTACTTGATTTGAAATTTGAATAAATCGTTTCACGCTTACCCCTAATTTGGACAGTTGTTGCTGTGGTTTGCGTTCCATTAGAAACGGTGTGTCCCAACATTTCATCTTGAACGGAATTATAATAACTGACTTAAACGATCATAATCTAAATTATGCGACGCACGGTCTTTTCTAAAACATAAATGTAAGCGAACCCTTGTAACCCAGCAATACCTTCCGATGAATGGTAGTTCCTTCGAACCTATCGGGAAAGATTACAAACTTGAAGCAAAATCACAAATAGTTTTGTCTCTGTCAAACATCCTAATTTTCAGAAAGTCAATTAGAATTGTCAACGAATAAGTTGTAATGAATCCCGTCAAATGTTTTCATGCCACTAAACTCAATTATTTTTTTGGTAATGAAATAAGTGCGAGAAAATATATTTCCAAACCACTAAGCCTCGTGGGAAACTATCTTAGATATAACTTCGTTAAAATCTTAAACAACTTTTCCGGGTAGTTTCAGATCAATTTTTAGTTGTCAACAAACTTGTAGACAATTAAATTTTCTATGAAATTCTCACTTTTAGTGTTGTTCGAATGTCTAAAGCACCATCTAGGGATAGAAATGTGAACTAGCTCCAATAGTAAAACCTATATTGTTACAAAAAAACTTTAAAAAAAGTTGCTCTGGACCCCCGATGGATTATTTTGATCTTAGTTTCAAATGAAAGGGGAAAACCTATGCTTTCATATTCCGGAGTATCAGAGATACTAAGTTTGTTTTTGCATAAAGTTGTTCAAATAAATACACCTCACGGTGTTAAATTAAATAACCCGATTTATATCCACTTACCTGCAAAGTGTCAATTAAAAGATTCATGTCGTATTTCGGAGCAGTGGAATCTATTACAGAGGACACATGGAGAAACTACTTCCCAGGCATTTCAAATGGTGTGTTTGTGGTAAGAATGCGGGTAGACCAACCCATTCCCTCCTACCTTACCCTGCGGTACAAAACAGAAGGGGATGATACCATTGCACAGCTTACTCTATGTACATATCAAGGACAAACTAACACGTGCCAATTCTGTGAACAAACGGCACACTACGGACAACCCTGCCCAGAAACTGCTGAGAAAAGCTCAGTTGCAGAAAGAAATGCCAACACCAAAGCCCCAATATCTTTACCTGAACCACAATCGGTTGCCAAATTTGTGGCTGCAGTTAAGGCAATAATGACAACTGCAAACGCTGCGTCAAGTACTTCAAACTTAACAACTAGTACCACCAGTGAAGAAGCTACCACCAAGTATGGAGTGTTCACATTCATGACCAGTAAGGGCAAGAAGCCAGGAAGAACATCTGATCGCGCGAGTATCAAGGCAGTAATCAAGATGATGATACGGATGTAAACGACAACGAGAGAGACATGGATAACCCTGAAGTTGTCGAAAGAATGAACATCTTCCCGACGCGAAAAAAGATCTCCGCTCGCAATAGCAAGTTGCGCGCAAGGGATCTTACAGGCTCAAAATAGAATTAATTTTAATTTTTATTTTTTACACATTGTCAATATATAAAAGACTCATGGCTCCTCTAAGCTAACGCATTGAGCCCTGTCAAATAAAAGAATTAAAAAAACGATCAACAGATGAGAAAAATCAGACTAGGAGTTTTTGGTCGCACTGGTTATATGTTAGAACAGTGTAGTGAGCTGAAAGTCGCTGAAAAAAACTACCATGATTGGGGCGGGTAAGACTAGCATGTTAGAGGCAGTGTAAAATGATATTAAGGAGTTGAAAAACGGCACGAAGTGATCCACCACGTGATCGTGATGATGGACGAAAAAGACACTGCATTCGGAATGGTTGGATGGCCTTATTTCTTATCTACAGACTCGATTGTGATAATTATAGAGATAAAACGCGCCTCACTATCGCTTATTATCTACTCTTCCGTGTTCAGTTTAGCAAACAACACCCATTGACAGATTTTGTTTCTGTGATTACCACAGCAGGCTATGCGAAGACAAACAACGGACCATTGCCTTTTGACAATACTACTAGCGGGCTGGTAATCAGATTAAAAGATAAATTGTAGCACGTACTCGAAAATACCATTCGATACAGTGTATGAAGATCCGAAACCATAATCACATGCTTCTTGGTTTCATGAAAGACTTCTGAATTGGCGTAGACTACAGATTAGTCAAAGTAGACTAAATAAAAGTTCTGCAAAACTACTACTAAAAATTTACTACTAAATACTATGATGAAGAAAAGAAAATGAAAAATGACCACACATATGTTTACGTCGGGAAGCTTTCGAGCATGTAGCGTACATGGGAGTGACTCTCTAGAATGATCAGTAGACAACCTGCAAGGCGTCGTCAACTTTTGGGGAAAGCGTTGCTCTCGCTGGAGGTATGCAATCGAGGAGAATGTGTGTGGAGTTTCACTAAAAAGTGGCTTCCAGAAAATCTCTAATGCATTCGACCACGTTTTGCATCAAATACCCGGGTTTTCGTTCGCTATAAACTATCTCCTAACTATGTTTTCTAAATGTATTTTGGATCACTCACAAATCCGGAAAAAATGTTATTAATTTTTTTTTTCTACAGAAAGTCGATTGTCTATTCGATTCTTTGAGTTGCTCAGAAGTTGTTAAGAAGTTTTTGTTTCTAATAATGTAGATAGGGTTTTTTATAAATCGAAAAAAGTCATGAAAATCTATATGAGAATTCGCATATTGTTCTGAAAAGAATAGCTATTAAATTAAATCTAAACAAATTTAAAAGTAAAATAAAAAATTGCATCGACCGATACCCAAACGCCATCTAGATTTTTTAATGCACTATAATGTATGTCTTCAGCGAGGCATAATCCATTACCAAACCCTGGCAAGATAGAAAAAAATTTGATCTGATTACGCAAATTCAGAAAAAAAAACAAACTATTTTTTGTTTTCTATATATCGCACAATGATTTATATGGATTTTTTCCACTTAGTACTTTTTTATTGATTTTTTTTTTTTTGTTTTTTGTTCAGTTGTGAAACTATTCATTGAAACATTCCGAAGTTGTGGATCTTCAAGAAAAAAATTATTGGTCGTATAACAACTGAAGAAAGGTAACTTTATAGCAGGCAGGCCGGTTCAAATTGAAATGGCTCGTATGTCGTCTTGTTGATAATTTTTAACAAAATTTTCCCAACATGATTCTTAAATTTTAATTATTTGAAAACAAATTACATGCATTAATACTAGGCTATATTTCTCTTTGGCGGAGATTTTTTTTGAGTTCACGTCAATCCGGTGCTAGCTTAGTCCTGTTACTAACCTAGTGTTGAAATGTGATGAGACGAACTCGAAACGCATATTCAATAACTAATTTAATTATATGTTTTGTGCTTCTCACGCGCAAAGATAGTTTTAAACAAGTTTTTCCTTAGTGGAGAATAAATAATATTTTCCAAAAATTTTCTTCACAACGGACGGTGGTCCGAATCCAGAATTAAAGATGACAAAAACATTTATGACTAAACTAGTGGTTCTAGAGACTTCATGTCTTCGGAACAAATAATTTGTGTCAATTGAGGCATCTTTCGAGACGGACGACATTAGGGTGGTCCTAATTGTAATTGTACGATCTGAAAATTATTTTCAAAATAAGAAGAGATAGAACAATGAAGTATTCCGCAAAATTATAGTACAACCTTTTTGAAGTAACTTTGCCGAGGACGTCATATTGTGTTATATTGAAAAACTAAGTTCCATTTGTGGAACTACTGGTAAATCGTATGGAATTGACAGTGCGTACCGCCTTATCGACTGCATGGCAACTCGAGAAATGATAAACATGTGCTCTTGGACAGGACAAACTCGAGAAAATTGCGACCAAACTGGAAGTCTACCAAATGGAGCGATTGAATCTGACGTGGGTTCAGTTAAGATTCCGCTTAAATTTCTTAAAAAGTTCCGATACATCCAATAAGTGTAACTTATGGTTTTGATCCAGTTCGTAACCGCGATCCGTTTCCCTGGAACCAGCACTTTCTATAGAACTGCTTGTTCCTGGTTTCGGATATACTGTACTACGGGCAGGTTGTTGCACCTTTTAGAATAAAAGTGGGTCTATGTTAAGAATTTTATAAAAATTCTTCTTCACTTTTCGCTTGAAAGTGCCAAAAAAACCTTGTAAGTTTTAATTCTTTTCTAAGAATCCATGTTTTATACGTAATTTTTAAATATTTTTAAGAAAATGTTGACAAAATTGAAAATTTAAAACAGCTTCGCGAAAGATTGTCTTTGACTGCATTGCTTTATTACGGTTGGTTATAAAGCAAAATTTAATTTGTTGGCGGTGTTTTATAACAAAGTTAGCTATTTAATTTGGGTCTACCCCATTAGGCATAAATACGTTTGGCATAATGGACGATTGGCCTAAATTATCAGGTTGAAGCATCCATTACGAAAATAACTTTTTGGTGATGACAGCCTCGGGTGGTAAGAGCGCAAATGTTTGAAATTTTTTGATGTTGTAGAATTACTCTGAAAGCTGATAGAACTCCGTCAACATTTTATTCTATGGTAAATACCTCACTCAAATAAAAGATACAGAACGAATGCACATCGACTGAACAAATTGCACATCACTAAAATAGGCTTAATACTCTTGTTTAAAATCGGTCTATTTTGTATTAAGGTATTAACGCACATCCCATGATTTTTGTAAACAACGTTTTAAAACTGCTAAAACTTTTGATTTAGGCAGAATTTACTAAAAAAAAACAAGTAAGACCAGTAACAGGTACTATTAGAACTTAGAACTGAAGTTATTGCTATTAGTCTGATAAGAAATTTTGATATATCTTCATTATTTTCCATTATTGTAGGAAAACTGATAAAACGTATCAATTCGGACCGTCTTCGACTTTCTTTTCCTAGCATATAGAATAATGAAAATTTTCTAGGAGAATTGTGTTGAGCACCGGAAGGTAAATATTGAGCAGCTTTCAGCACTGCGAAAGAAGCATCTTTCAGAGCGGTTTTTCGTGTTTTTTTAACATTATGAACACTAGAAAAAGGTTGGCCATGTAAGAGTGAAATTAGATTAGTTTTTCATGCATGCATGATAAAATTGTCCAAGAAGAAAATATATAACCTTGAAGAACAGCTCATGAAAGAAAGAAAGATGCATTTTATTATTCATTCAACGAATATACGAATATTGCTGGTTCTATATTGATTATCTCCCATATTCTTAAGTACAATGATTGTATTCTCGAGGCCATCACAAATAGAACTACGGAAACTCTTTGATATGAGAGAAAGTTTAATCCTGTACTGTGACGAGTTTCCGAAACGAAAAAGGTATCGTCACAAACGTAAAATCCGTAACCTAATGTTGATCTTGTACATGACACTGCCAGTTTCCATAGGATCCAAAACTTAATGTCTGTTCAAAATTTCGTTTTTTTTTTAATATTTGGGTGCAACTTTATTAGTAATAAATCTAAGACGCTTTAAATGTATTTGTACCAAAATTGTTCACTTAAATGAAGGGATATTTTCTTCATCTCGTCTACAGAAAAAATAGAAAAAAACTACACTTGCAAGGGTTTAATATCTCGCATGCTGTTTTTCATTTTGGAGTCTCTTGCTAAAGTTATGCGAAGGTATGGTATAGCAAAGCGTCATTTTTTCTAATTTGAAAAAAGCGAAATCTCTATATGGAAAACCTTGCGATTATTTTTAGATTTTTGTGAATTATGCCTATCATCCATTATGCCTACGGTACATTATTCCAATCGTCTATTATGCCTAACGTCCATTATGCCTAACGTACTTATGCCAAACGTCGCGCATCCATTTAGGGTGTACCCCATTAGGCATAAATACGTCAGGCATACGGACGTTTGGCATAATATACATTAGGTATAATGGACGTTGGTTATAATGGGCAATTGGCATACTGGACGTTAGGCATAAATTATCACTTCAAGACAATAAATTTTTGGCGGTGATAGCCTAGAATGATAAGAGCGTAAATTTTTGAACATTTTGGATGTGGCAGAATTACTCTGGAAGCTGATCAAACTCGATCAACATTTTATTCTACTGTATATACTTGAATAAGTCTGAACTCAAATAAAAGAAGAAGACCGAATGTGTGGTATGCGGAAACTCAGCTTGCGTTAATTTCCCTACGTACAACCTATAAATTTCAAATGAATAAAATAGCAATTTTCTTTAGACTGATATGAACACTGAATAAGACTACATGTAACATTTGAAATACTAGTATCTGATTCATGGTGAAAAGCAATTGTTTTTCATTATTATTAATATATAATTAAACGGAAGACATCTGTCTAAAGAAGATTATTTGTGACATTTCGCCAAGTCGCTCAAAAAATTTGAATTTTGTAAAAAAAAAATTGTAATTCAACTTGTTTTTTCTCTTTTTGGTAGTACTCCTAACAAACTGTCTCTCGCTTTTAAAAAAAATTCAAAAAACTCTCTAAAAAAATCACGAACTTAGCTCATTTTATCGCCACAACTTTGTATATAACCCTTATATAATACCTTAGTATGAATAACGCACCTCAGCTTAGATTAGCTCTTACATACATGTATGGTGAATGCATATTTGTCCAAGAAGAAAATGCTTTTGAAGAACAGCTCATGAAAGAAAAAATGTTGCATTTTATTATTTATTCAACGAATACAAGAATATTGCTACTTTAATATTGATTATCTCCTATATTATATGATAGGCTTGAAATGTGCTTATACCAAACTGGAGACTTAAATCAAGGGATACTTTCTTCATCTCGTTCATGAAAAAAAACCTACAGTTGCAAGGGATAAATATGTCGCATGTTATTTTTCATTTTGGAGTCTCGGTAAACCCAAAAAACTAGTGTAGAACTTATATCTCTATAATAACGTAAGCCTTGCGACTGCTTTTATATTTTTGTAAATTATGCCTATCGTCCATTATGCCAACCCTTTATTATGCTTAATGTACTTATGCCTAACGTTGCGCAACAAGTTTTGCCTTTCTCAATAGAAAGGTATTGCAATTGCTCTGAAAACCGACTTTTTAACGGAGGGCCGAGTGACATATACCATTCGATTCAGTTCGTCGAGTTCGGCAAATGTCTGTGTGTGTATGTATGTGTGTATGTTACCAAAAATGTAACTCATTTTTCTCAGAGATGGCTGAACCGATTTTGACAAACTTAATCTCAAATGAAAGGTGCAACGTTCCCATAGGCTGCTATTGAATTTCTAATGGATCCGACTTCCGCTTTCGGAATTACAGGGTGATGAGTACGAACACGCAGAAAATGTCGATTTTAATAAATTCTGCAATGAATGTATAAAGGTGAAAATTTTTCCAAAATATGACCACAACTGCTTCGATTTGTAGTATTAGGTAACTAACATCCATTCAAAGTCTATTTGGCCACATTGGCCTCCATCATAGGTTCCGGAAGCCCCGGCGGAAGTATCTAAATTCAGAATAACATTCACATCGGTTTCTCGGAGATGGCTAGACCGATTCGACTAAACTTGGCCTCAAATGAAAGGTATTGCGTCCCCGTAAATGGCTATTTAATTTCATCCCGATCCGACTTCCGGTTCCGGAGTTACAGGTTGTGGCGTACGATCACATAGCAACTTGTGATTCAAACCGATACTCCGATGAAAGCAAAAAAAGTAAAAAATTCGCTAAAATGTCTCTCAAACAACTTAACTTTGCTGTTCTAGGTCACCGACGGCCAAAAAAAACTTTCGTTGACTACATTGACCACCATAGACGGTTCCGGAAGTGCCCGGGAAAAGCGGCCATCTTTCAAAATTTACGAACTCACATCAGTTTCCCGGAAATGGTTGGGCCGATTTTCACAAACTTAGTCCCAAATGATAGCTATAATATCCGCATAGATGTCTATAAAATTTCGTACGGATCGCTTGTATGGATCCGGATATATAGACTAAATCGTCCGGTCACATATGAAATTTCCATATAAGCCAGGGGGTGGGCGTAGCGTATTGGTAAATCGATTGCCTTGTACGCAGCGCACCTGGGTTCGAGTCCCGACCCCGCACATAGGGTTAGAAATTTTGCAAAAGAGATTTTTCTAACCCGAAGAGGCGAATGACCGTAAGGTTAAAACCTCTATAATCGAAATAAAAATAAAAAAAAAATCCATATAAGCCGGAACTCAATTTTTTTCAATGGGGGGACCCCATGAAATTTCAGAAATCGAATTCGTATTTTTGATGCCAAAAATCTTTAAAATGCATGAAACGTCGAGATTTTATGTTATCTCGAAAAAAATTTTTTAATTTTGTTATCTCGAAAAAAAAAGTTGGGTTTTAGGACGGTTCATAATTTGTTCTTGGACGTCATATTTCTATCTCTTCTCATTTCTTTGTCATTTCATTACTATACTTTTCCTGTAACCGACTTGCAAGTGCTTAAAAGACTCTAATCTAAAAAATATGCTTTATATCGTTATTTACAAGATTTCATTGGAAAGCTGAGAAAATTTCCTATCAGTGTATGTACAAATATCTTTTAGTTAAGTGTACTAAACGATTTTTTACTAACGAAATAACTCAAAATTTGTGTTTTTGGAGAGTTTTTTAATTATTCTTATTATTAATCAACAAAATTCATCGTTACTATTGTTCATTTGATGCCCCTTAATGTTCTCTATAACTTTTTATTTGACACTTTGTCTATATCACTTTTCATTTTGCTGCTATTTAATAGTTAACACAGCATGAGCTCGCCACAAATGTAGTGGGTTCGAAATCGTTATTTTTGCATATGACACGATGTGATAAAAACGATTTTGCGTCGAAACCAAAAGAGATAATTGAATGGAGTCAAAGAAAGAACTGTAGAACTTGCTGAGATGCATTATTTCCATGATAATAATGGTGATGTTTATTATTTACTATTTTAAGAAAATTAACCAAAATGCTAATAATAGCACTAACTTTAAACTAATTTACTTTTGAAAGAATACTAAATTCACTTAACTGAAAGGTATTAATACTTTTTTCACTGTAAAATTTGCCTGGTTTTCGAATAAAAAGAAAAAAAGTACAATAAGTGCCATAATTTTTCAATTAGAGCTGGTACTAGTGAAAATGAGATAAAAATATCCATGTTGAATAACCCAAAATCATGAAAATAAGAAAAGGTAAGTGTATCATGTCAAAGAACGAATTAAGCAGCTCACCAAGACTAACAATCTGAATTATTAAAAGGATGAGGTTAACTATTAGGATTTTTAAGAAATGAACGAAAAATCGTTCAAAATTGTTTAATATTCAATAAATTACTTTGAAAAGGCTACTTAAACTCATTAGCTGAAACATGTGAGGGAATCACTCAATGCGAAATATTTTCACCTTTCGAATGGAACTAAAACATTTCAAATACAAAATATACTTTTAAAGTTATAGGTATTTTAAGACAAATAAGTTTTTCACACAAAAAGTTCAATAACTCTGTAACGGTTGAGATTTGATGGTATGTGTAGAACATTTTTTCTCCAATTATAGTAGTCTATCACCCCCCGAGAGATTCTTAACCATGAACCAAACACCCTGTAGAAAGGTTATGCAATCACTCTGAAAAACGTCAACCTAATCCCGGCCAAATTTTTTTTTGAGTCGCATAGGGTTTCTGGATATTAACAGGGGCGTAGTTGATGGTTTACGGAGAGGGGTTACACCCCCCCCCCTCTACCGTTCACTCCCCTCTCTTAAAAATCTCCTTAAATCACCCCTCAGCCCTCATACCCCTCCCCATCAACCCCATCATCTTTAAACCATCACTATATCACAAAGCAAACCAATTTAAGCTGGGGAGTCGTTCGGTCATGGAACTTTCGCCCACCTCACATACCCACCCCCGCATGACAAAATGAGTTAGCAAGCAGATAACATTGATCTAATACTGATTAGGCTAATGAAGTACGATATTTTTTTGTTTCAAGTGTTTCACCGTCGACACGTAGCTCATCAAGTTCGTGGCTGGCAAGCTATTGTGTATAAATGCAAAGTGTACTAAGAATGTAATGGACATTTCCACAACTATGTTGAACATAAAAAGCCTCCGTGCTATAGCTTAGAGAAATGAGAAAGGCACAATTGCACCGCTAGGTGGATTAAAATAGGTTTCTCAATGTAAATTGTCGAAAAATCCCTTACAAACTTCAGGCACGTTGGTCCGGTAGCTAGACTCGTCCGATTTACTTCAAATTTGGAGGAAGAACTCCTGGTGAGACTAGTAATCGATTCAGGGGTGGGATAGATTTTTTCTTGTCACTCTAGTGTATCATTATATCGAGATTTCCACCAGAAATACCAAAATAGCTGACATTACCTTCCCATCTTTTTGCCTTTCTCAATAGAAAGGTATTGAAATTGCTCTGAAAACCGACTTTTTGACGGAGGCCGAGTGACATATACCATTCGATTCAGCTCGTCGAGTTCGGCAAATGTCTGTTTTTATAGTAAGGTTAAAAAAGCTTATAAAGCCTGGCCTGTAGTGTATTGGCATTGTGTGGGACTCACGACTCACGTTCGTGCCTAACCACTAAAACATTCCTTACTTTTTTACGCCCTTCTTCCCCACGGAACTGCGTTATCGTATCAGAGCTGCAAATTTTCAACAGTTTGTTTTGAACTTGAAGGAGGAAAAAATCTCAAATCATGCCCTACTATGTTCAACTCGCAGTTGTGCGTTTCCATTATTCATTCAAACAGCCGACCTGCTCAATCATTTTCCATTCATTTTCAATTTCATTGACCCTGTGAATATCTCTTTACTGGGGTATTGACTAGGTTTTTCCAACAAAACTACTCTGAACATAGTTCTTACTGTCCATGTAAGCTTGAAAACGCAAAACATGTTGACATTTAACCTAAACTGGCCTCTACTGAGCAGATGGCAGCTTTGGTTGGTGAATGAAAAAGCATCAATTTGAAATGAAGACGTACGATTCAGTTATGAAAATCCCGCCAAATTGAAAGTGAATGATTGAGGGAGGCTTTGAGTTTGAATCATGGTTGGGTTTGATTGAACTGAAAATTGGCATTTGAAAATGAAAATTTGCACCACTGCATCGTATTACTTCGTGGGGGGGGGGGTTCGTTGCGCTTTCGTCGCACCTCTTTCTGCTGCTCTATCTCGGAGCCTCGCTTGGTTCATGGAGTGGCACGACCTATGACCTTTGATTTAACTCTCGATTCCTCTCCTGCTTCTTGTCTACATCCATTACGTCGCCGTTTATTTCTCGTCCCTGTGGTGAGCCGTTTAAGTGCTGATTCCCTGAGCCATTCAGCTCATGTTTCCGTGAGTCCTTCAGCTCCGGGCCTTATCATGATCCGCTTGGATAGTGCTCAACAGTGAACTCATCCTACTTCGACCGATAGTTCTCCGACGGAGGAATTTCCCCCGACACCGATACCCACTTTCTTGAGCCATTTAGCTCTACTAAAATCTTCCAGCTTTACCGCTTATCCTACTCCAATTGAGAGTTCCCCTACAACGGAATTTCTTTCGTTACCGGTGTTTGTTTCGTGAGCCAATTAGCTCCCCTTTTCGTCACGATTCTGTCGGGTAGTCCGCGGAGCCGAATCAGCCCTATCGTGAATTCCCCGGCGGCAGACCGCTCCCGATACTGATGTACGTTTCTGTGAGCCATTAAGCTCCCCGCCTCGATTACTCCCCTAGTCCCCGGCGGTGGACCTAGCCTACTCAACGGCCAGCCAGCAGATGCTGAGGTCCATCCAGCGATTCCGGGTAGAGCGTAGCTTCCGGTTCACTGGCACCCCAACGACCCACTTCTGGCTATTCGACGCGGTCTACTCGGTCTAATCCCCGACGGTGGATCTAGCCTACTCACGAGCTACCCGGTAGAGTGACGATGTCGGTCCGGCGATTCCGGTGAAGCCTGACGTCCGGTTCGCTGGCGCCCCGGCGACCCGAGCCCGGTGCTACATCGCGTACTACTCAACTGGTCCCAGTCTACACCGTCGGTGAGTTTCCCGGCGGCGGAATTTCTCCCGAAACCCTATTTGTGGTTCCACTTCGGCGTTCTAACCAATGTCGTTACTTTGTTGGTCCCTTCGCCATTTTCTTTGCAGCTCGGAGAGTACACTCGTAACAACTCTGTTGACAGCGTCCCAGATATGTTCGTCGCGGCACATCTCTTCGACGATATTGTCCACTGTCCCTTTGTATTTTTTCGAATCTGGGGCATTCGAAGACCACGTGTTCCGGTGTCTCTTGCCCGTTCACACACTCCGGGTAAAGGGATGACGAAGCGTGTCCAAACCGATGTAGGTATTTCAGATGGAAGTTCACCTCTCCATGCTTCCTATGTACCCAAGTAGACACATTTGGGATGAGTCGGTGGGTCCACCTTCCTTTCTCCGCGTAATCCCACTCTTGCTGCCACTTAGCCAACTAGTCCGCTCGAACCAGTCTCCTTGCATTACGTTCATTTCTCCGCTGGTAGCATTCTACGTCCTCAGCCAGAGTGATGCAGATGGGAATCATCCCGGTAATTACGCATACCGCCTCCGACGATATCGTTCTGTACGCACTTGCGACACGAACAGCCATTAGGCGAAAAGTGCTTGTCAACTTCGTCCGGTTCCACTTTGAGTTCAGCGCAGTAGCCCAGGCCGGTACGCCATATCTCAGGATTGAGGATGAGACATTCGCCAGGAGACGTCTCGTGCTGCCTCTTGCCCCTCCGTGATTCGGCATGATCCTTGCCAATGCGCTAGTTGTCCTCGCAGCCTTCTTACATACATAGTCGACATGGCAGTTGTAATTCAACCGATCGTCAACCATCACACCCAGGTGCTTCAGCGCGCACATCGATGGAATGGATTGTCTCCCGACGCTGATCTCGACACGCTGGATTTGCTTACAGTTGCTAACCAGCACTACCTCAGTCTTGTGGTGAGCCAGCTGCAACCTGACGTTAACCATCCAGGTTTCCACGATGCCTATTGTCTCTGCCGTCAGCATCTCCACCTCCTCAAAGGTCTCGCCCGTTATCGTCAGGACAACATCATCTGCAAAGCCGACGATCTCCACTCCCCTGGGCAGTTCCAGTGTTAACACTCCGTTGTACATAATATTCCAGAGCGTTGGGCCGAGTATGGAGCCCTGAGGTACTCCCGCCGTTACCCTAATCGACCTCTGCCCCGTGTTCGTTTCGTAGACCAGTACTCGGTTCTGAAAGTAACTTTTCAGAACCTTGCACAGATAGTTCGGAACCCGCATTCTATGCAGCGCTACGGCGCATGGCTCCCCAACTAGCACTGTTGAACGCGTTCTTCACGTCTATCGTTACCACGGCGCAGTAGCGATTACCCCTTCTCTTTTGCTTCAATGCTTTCTCTGCGTTCGCGATGACGATGCGGATTGCGTCCACCGTCGATATTCCTTTCCGGAACCCGAACTGTCTCTGCGATAGTCCGTTCTCACTTTCAGGGTACGTCGTCAGCCTGTTGAGGATGGCTCGTTCCAGGAGTTTACCGAGAGTATCCAGCAGGTATATAGGCCGATACGATGCTGGATCTCCTGGTGGTTTCCCTGATTTTGGCAGTAACACCAGCTTCTGGATCTTCCATCTATCCGGGAAGTAGCCATCGTCCAGGCATTTCTGTAGGACTATCCTGAACGTGTCCGGAAACGGCAGGATCGCAATATTCAGTGCCACGTTGGGGATACCATCCGGTCCGGGAGCTTTCTTCGCTTTCAGCCCTTTTGCCACTATAAGGAGCTCGTCGTTGGGAACCCGGTGTAGGCGGCCATGCGGTTGGGTCGTGCTTCGGGAAAAGGCCCTCCACGATAATTTTCAGCTTGTCGCCGCACATTTCGACTGGCGTCATTGGACCCTTGATCCTGGCCATAACGACACGGCCTCAGATCTTGCTCTCTGAAAGTGTCTTCTGGTTTTTAGGCAAGTAGCCCGGAGGATGCTTAGCCTTTCATTCCACCAGTACGCCGTACGCCGGTATTTCCTCGGCTCCAATTTCCTCGGCATTGTTATATCGCATGCCCTAGCTATTGTTTCGGACAGCTCATCGGTACTCGGAATTGGAGTGATGCTGTCAGCACGAAGTGCTTCCACAAAAAGGTCCTTGTCGAATTCCTTTATTTTCCACTTCCGCTCGCCAGTCCTCACTCTCTGCGTCACCGTACGATTTCGCCGACCAATGGTGTAGTGGATGGCTTGGTGATCACTATGTGTGTACTGCTCGCTAACTCGCCAATTCATGTCATCCATCAGTGATGCGCTGCAGAATGTTACGTCGATAATGGATTCCCGACCGTCTTTACGGAACCTTCATTGCACAGCTTTACGTCCAGCTTCGCCAGTGCTTCCAATAGGCTGTAACCTCGTGCGTTGGTCAGCCTGCTACCCCACTCCACGGCCCAAGCGTTGAAATCTCCTCCTATAACAACCGGCGTTCGCCCGACTAACGAGTCGGTTAATGCGTCCACCGTGGAGGAGCATAACAGCTACACATGAATACGCCGTTTATCCTGGCGATCACGAAACCTTCGTGTGTGCTATCCACCACTTCTTGAACAGGGAAACCGCCCATCACTTAGATTGCCGCCATCCCTGCACTATCCACCACCCAGTTACCGTTATCGGGAGGGACACGATACGGCTCTGCAATAATTGCAACGTCGCACTTCATTTCTGCTGTTGACTGCCACAACAATTGCTGTGCAATGTCACAATGATTGAGATTGAGCTGGGTAACCTCCATCATTATTGGCCTGCCTTCGCCTTTTTGTACTCTGGGCATAAGAAGCCTCCCATCATGTGGTCTTTTTCGACCTCATTTGTGCAGAGAAAGCACTTCGGTTGCTTTGTGCAGTCTCTAGCAATGTGTCCCTTCTCCCCACATTTTCTGCACAGATCAGATCTGTCGGGGCCTCTACAGTTTCTTGCCTGATGGCCAAAACCCAGGCATCTGAAACACCTCTCCATTTGTTTAGTGGCTCTAAGGATCAATCGCAACGAGCACACCGACCACCCGATTTTGATCTTACCGGTCGACATAAGCTTGTTGGCTGCGGTTGGCGATAAGCGTATCACTGCTGTCTGTGTGCCACTGTACGCCTTCCTCAATCTTATTGATATCTGCTCCCTCTTCAGGTTTCCTTTCTCTATTAGCGCGCTTCTCACTTCGTCTTCCGTTGTGATCTCGTCCAGATTCCTGCACTCGACCACTGCTTCCTGAACTAATGCTCTCACATTCGCTTCTCCTCCCACCACTTCTGCCACAAGTTCCCGGTAGGCCGAGCTCTTGATCAATGGATCTTTCTTCAGCTCGAACAGCATTTCGCCTTTCTGAGTAAGCCTGGTTCTTATAACGTTCTCCCCCAGCTCCTTCCTTGGGATCCTCTCTCACCCTTTTGAGGATCGCAGCGTACGTCACGCCTTCGTTTACTTTGACGACTAGAGCGTCTCCCCTCTGCTTCTGCTGGCGTGGCCGAAGGTCTTCTTTCTTCTTTTCCTCCTTTTCTTTCTGTTTTTTCCTCCTCTCTTCTGCGGTTTCTACGGTACGTCACTCTGCGATTATCGGCTTTTTCGCTGTCCTTCACCGAACTTCCTGGGCTTCTTCGGTTCCTCCTCTTCTCCTGGCGTTTCCCTTATTCTTTTCACAGAACGAGAATCTCGGCCACCCTTCGGTATCTCATAGGCTTCTGCTTCTTCTATCGCTGTGGACTTCAGGCATTTTCAGCTCGCTCTCAGGGCCGTCGAGAGCCGCGTCGGGCCCCAAGGCTTGTATTACTGCCGGGCTCTTTTAAATCTAAGCCCTCTAGTTCAGCATGAGTTAGTACCTCTTCAGCCATGAGAAACTCGTGAGTCCGTGGTTTCTATCATTCTCCGGTTGGCTTATGTTGACACATCCACAGATCCACAGATCCACAGATAGCGTGCCAGACAGGTGAATTTCGACAGCTTCTTATGCCGTGGTATCCAAATCGGGTAAAATTGCCATAGTTACGAGTTTTTCAATTTGCGAGTACTCGGGTGTACATAACGATTAACAACGTAATTAAAGGTGCACGGTGCGAATTCGTGTATTCGTACCTCGTTTATGTCATCGCTTATATATACAGAGGTACTGATTTCATGTCGCCACAACCAACGATATATTTCGTTTCGCGACAAACGCTTGTACTGGATTGATGGTCTGGAACATAATCAGCACGCTATGTCTAACATTGTGAAACTGTAGGGTGTAAACATTGGTTAGCTTTAGCTCAGTTTGTACTTTTAACAATAGATCTTAAGGGGTGCGTCTGGTGTAGTGGGCAAAAAAATCGACTCCTTTTTTATCGGCTTAATTGTTAGTATTGAACCTCTAGAATAGTCTCCTAGTCCTCCTAGTAGGTATTTGCTGTAATACACGCATATTTCAATCTACCGGCAACAATTTTCGAAATACTGACAGCGATAAATATACAGTGTAAACAATACACTCTAAACTACTTCTACCCAAATTTTCAAGAAAAAATACCCAAAGAGTTATTTTCTCCAGCGTTTTTTTCCGTGACGCAGATTGATGTAGGACACCCTTTAATAGTGTTTTTACTCGAAATGCCTTTTTCAAAATGGCGAACACGATAACACAAAAACTAATCAACGAATCTACTTGATTTTTGCGTGAGAATGCACAATATGTGTAGCATGACAGAAAACTGTATAAATTTTTTTTTCTCCTATTATTTTGAAGAAAAGTGTGCGAATTATGAGATTTTTCGGTTTTCATGAAGCCATTTTCCGCAACTCGAGTTTTTTTCTCTTTTTTGGTTCATCAAGTAACTACAAGTCTAAGCTTTATAAATCTTATTGAATATCCTGTGCCAGACAATTTTATCAAGAGTTATCGCGTTCGCACTTGACGTGTAAATGGTTGAGCGTCCACTCTTGGAACGCTCGTATGGGTCGCTTTGCGTGACTGAAAATATATTTTTTGTGTGCACAATTAATAAATAAATCTTAACATTACACAAAAGATCCTTTGTTTCCTTCCTTTCCAAATCTTAAAACAAAATAACTTTCGGTTTGAGCACTTAACACCAGACGCCCCCCTTAAGAAACGTCTCGGAAGGTAAACAGGAATACAGTTTGACCACAATAGGCCACTTTCTCCTTGTAATCGTAACTCTTTTTTTTTCGAAATAGTGGGTTAGAAAACGATATTTTGCTTCTACTGTGCAGACAAAGCGACACACTGATTGATTTATTTGCTGGTAGCGGTGGAGCTGTTTTAGGCTTTTGTTGTAAGCAAGATGAGAAGGTAGCAGATGCAGCTCGAAATTCTCATTTAAAATTACTAAATCAAAAAGATTTTCAATTTTCACAAGTTTATCTCATATTGAATCCAAGAAAACCGTTTCTAATCACAGATTTTATGCACGTTTAGCTAATAAACAATGTGATATGTATAACGTAGAAGCCGGTTTTGGTATGCTGTGAGTAGGACCTAACAACAATATAGACACTGAATGCAGTAATCAGACGTGAGTACCGGGGGCAACCGAGTACTGCTGCTGAACCAAGGGGTGAGACGCTTAGCACAAATCGAATTGTGCTCACAAACAAACAGTGCGGTAGCTAGTGCCGCAATGTGCCGCGATGTGCCACGATGTGCCATGGTCAGTCAAAAAAAGCAATGGTTGCTATGATTATTCAACTACACTTTGTTGACAGTTTTTGAGTTGTCAAAAGTGTGCCTCATTGTGCCACACATTGTGGTGACGACTGAAATGATCGCGTATTACTGTAAATCGTAAGCTTATATCGTGTTATCGTAGGTGATACAATGTGTATGGCACATTGTTCTAAGCGACTCACCCCTTGTGCTGAACTGAACTGATTTCATTTCTTTATTTCGCACATTATAATTAGGTTCTTATAGACTTCACACACATGTTTGGTGAGGCCCAAGATCACCGTTCTATCTCAACACAATGCATTTTGGGAGAAAACTCCTTGAACGTGCTATGAAAATTCAAAAAGACATATTATCCGGTTAATTAAGGTCAGTCTACCTTCTCATCATGCCCAGAGTAGCAGCTAAAAATCGTTCCGCTATAAATACACGGCAAAAACAACTGCAGTCTAATTGTGTTGTTATTGATTTTTAGAAATGTCCTGTAAGACCAGCTACTTGAAAAGTGGAACAATTGCTAAACGTGCAGATTGGGCTCAATCCTGGAGAAGCTAATGCGCAGGGCAATGCATCATATCAAATTTTTTTTTTCACGCTTAGACAAGACGTGACAATAGGGAGGGGGGCGTTTTTGTTTCAATTTTACGTCATAATGGCCAAGCTCCTGATTGGTTGATTCTGACTTTTTGCACCGTACACAATGTTACTGCAGGGATAGCGAAATGATATTTGACAGTGTTGCTATATTGATAGGAAAAGATTGTTATAAATTTTGACAAATAAAATTATTATCGCTAAATAAGTAAAAATGACTAAATTGAACTGAAATTGTGCAGCAAAGTGAAAAAGGTATTTATCATGCGTGGTCGATTAAATTTAACAAAAATAAGACAGAAACCACACTATAATACAAAATTATTCAGAAAATGGCTTTATCAAACCTTACTAAACACCCACGACATGGAAAAACGGTGCCTTTCATCAATATAGTGGATTCAAGATACAAAATATTGCCGGAATAAAAAAAATAACAAGACTCTAATTTCATTAATAAAAATAGCAACACTATTCGGAAGATTTCGGCAGGGTGAAAATGTTGCGAACAGAAGAATGCCGAGGGATAAATAACCGGCTTCACGTCTAGTCTTAGGTTTCACGGAACAACATGCAGCCCACCAACGAAAACTGTCACGTTAACAACATGATCCTTGTATATATAGGCAATGGCTCCACAGAGATGCGCTTACATGAATTATTTCCACACACCCCTGGCATAGTGATTAACAGATTTATGTAAAGAGACGGAGAAGTGGCTTCCATAACAGCTGAATCTTCGCATTTCCCGGGTGTTCCCAACGTTGTTCTTGTGGTGAAAATGCTTCCGTATAAACCAACTGCTTCATACGAAACCATTTTATGCGGATCAATCGAAAAGCGGGATTTATCAGACTACACCGGTTATGCACCCATAGTAATTTCCTATACGCGAATTCTGCAAAAAGACACTGCACCAAGGAAAACATTGTGTAATTGCAGGTAAAAAAAAACCCGCCTACTATAACCGTAAACAGCACACCGTTATCTTATGCCAAACAAAAAACGGCTACAAACCAATACCTACGGATCTGACAGGAACAAATATTCATTCAACAACAATTGCGCCTAGTGTCTCCAAGCCAACAACCGGCACCACCAGCAAAGAAGCGAACGTAGAAGAGGACGGATGCGTTTGTCCGAGGGCTCGCATTACTTTTTGACGCTCTATTGCTTTCTTAGAAAATAGTTTGAATTGGCTTCTCAACGTTTTGTAGTGTATTCCGTTGATTCAAGCAATAAAACTCGTTTTTTAACTTGTACACAATGTAGACATCTTCTTTAAAAACGTTTGTTTTAACAAATGTCAACTATCAAATAAAGTTTTCATTTTTACGCTTTCATCATATAACAATTTAATAAGGTGAGCAATTACAAAGAAATTACTGTTACTATTTTTTTGCTCTGCTATGAATACTGGACGTGTTCGCTCATCTTCTGGGTAAAAGCGCGGGCCCCCAACTACGACCCGGGCCCCAGGGCAATTGCCCTGGCTGACCCCCCCTCTCATCGGGCCTGCGCTCTAGTAACGCCATATGTTCACATTCGGCTGCTGCTACGGCGGATTTGATGGTAATCACTAGATCCTTGATATGTCCGTGCACGTTGCCCTTGCTTTTCACGAATTCGTAGAGTTCTTCAATTTTTTGCTTCAACTTCGTCACTTTAGGTAACCCAGACTGCTGGTCTTCTTGGGTAACGCTTGGTTTTGGTGTACCCACCTGAAATCCTAGCTTTCCTTGGCGTCCAGTTGGTTTGTTGCCGCTCGTGCTCGCTAGGCTGCTCTCGCTGCTGTTGTGGTTGCACTTGTTCGTTATGCTGGGTCGGTGACCTCGCTAGCCCACCTTTGGCGAACGGGTTCACCACAGTTGCTCCGTTAGAATTTTTGTTGTTTTTGTTGATTTGGTCTTCTTGCATGCTTTTTGGGTCCCAACTCCAAGCCGCTATCTACGCCCGTAATAAGTAGTCGCCTCACATGATCCCATGGTTACCTTTGCGAGCAGTGAGGTCGCTTGCAAGGGTTGACGCGGTCCTTCATGGGGTACCGCGTTCAGAGCAGGATCGGCGCTAGTCAGGAGCCTTCAACTGAGCCTACTTGCACCAGCTAAGGTGGCGGGTTTCGAACGTACTTGGAGACCTACCAAAGTGTTATTGGGACGGGGGGCAGCCAGCACCATTCGCCCACTCGCCGTTTCGGGGAAGTGTCACCCATCCTTACTAGGGTAGTGGAATGGCGTGGCTGTCGGTCCGTAGATAATTTCGATGAAATCCTTATTCACATCCGTGTTCTGCCGCCAGTATGCCGTAATTAGGATCTTACTGGTGTCGATCCTAATGTGCCGGTTGGCACTCCCGTTGGGTAAGGGTGCTTTATGCTAAGGTTTTGGGTAAAACCTTATCGGAAGCGGCACCGACTCGCTTCGTCGGAGCTGCATTCGGATTTATATGGCTTTTTCTATTAAATTTTGTCCCGATCTGACTTCCGGTTCCGGAGTTACGGGTTGTGGCGTGCGATCACATAGCAAATTGTGATTCAAACCGATACTCCGATGAAAGCAAAAAAGATAAAAATTTCGCTAAAATGTCTCTCAAACAACTTCAATTTGCAGTTCTAGGTCACCGACGGCCAAACAAACTTTCGTTGACTACATTGACCACCATAGACGGTTCCGGAAGTGCCCGGGAAAAGCGGCCATCTTTCAAAACTAGCAAACTCATATCAGTTTCTCGGAAATGGTTGGGCCGATTTTCACAAAGTTAGTCCCAAATGATAGCTATATTATCCCCACAGATGTCTGTAAAATTTCGCACGGATCGCTTTTATGGTTCCGGAAATATAGACTGAACCGTCTGGTCACATATGAAATTCCCATATAAGCCGGAACTCGAAATTTTTTTCAAAAAAAAATTAAATTTCAGAAATCGAATTCGTATTTTTTATGCCAAACATCTTTAAAATGCATGAAACGTCGAGATTTTATGTTATCACGAAAATTATTTTTATGGAAATCGACTTTTTGAGACTTTACCGATTTCGCACCTTTTTTCAGTTCAATATTATCGTGGCTGTTTTTTCTTTTACAAAATTTTAGAACTCGAATAATGATTTCTTTTCTTGTATATTTGTCATGTCATTTATAATAATAAAATGTAATATATGCATTTGAAAGCTTTTAACGAATATAAACAACGCAAACCTTCTCGTGTTCATGATTGAGAAAGTCACAATTGCACCGCTAGGTGGATTAAAACAGGTTTTTTTTTATTATTATAATCTACCTCGTACGTTTTAGGTTGAACGCTTACTTCCACCACCAAGCGGGAGTATTCTAAACCATTCTATCACAGGATCACAGTTTAATGCAGCCCTAAACTTCTTGAACAAACTTTGCTGAAGTGATTTCGCTTCTAAATTATCGTGATAATGAAATAGAGCAATTTATAATTTTGTTACATCCCTCCGCTCGGGATCGGTTGCATACAAGCCAATGAGTGAGCTAAATCTGAATATTGCGGCCGAGGTAGGAAAATTTGGCATGGTTTCATACCATCACTGATGAGAACCACGGGTAAACCCCTCTCTCTCTCTCACTCATCGCCGAAACCGCATTTTCCGCAGCAACCAAAATGTGTACGCCCATCGTTGCTGCGATAGCTGGCTGGTGAACGGAGAGTCAGCAAATGAATTTTGGCGAGTGTTCCGCGAAACCGGCAATATAGAGCGTGTGGCGTAAACAGCGGCCCCGCTCGAAATGCAGTACCGGTGGTGGTTGCCGAATTTTTGGAATTGGTGTTTGCGTGCGTGTTTGGTGAAATTAATTGAATTCTAGAGGCTCGTTCGATCATTGGATCAGTGGCGTAGCGAGAGCTGTTCTACTGCTTCCAGTCGGTGGAAGTCGGTCCTTCGGACGCCTGCCGCAATCCAATTGCAATCACAATAGACACAGCTCAACTCGGACCCATTCTTTGGTCAGTCTGGGATGAAAATTTGTAATCGAAAATTTCAAACCTTGTGGCTGTTAATTACTGCAAAGAGAGCGTTTCTGTTCAGCTGAGATGCGGAAGAATGGTACACAATTTTCCGCTCGGTTTAAGGTCAGTTCCGGCTACTGCTGTAAACAATGACCGGCAAAATCGGTTTTGCAGTAGCCATGCAGATCAGAAATTTAATACGCTGCGACACGGGTCGAATTCCCCAATTGATACACAAAGTTATAATTATGTGACCGGTTCAGCACAAAAGACGAGAACTCGGAACAAGGCGATAAATTTGAAAGCACTTTGTGTCCACATAAGCGAGAATGATAAATCACCGCAGACGCAGCACAATGCATTAGCAGTACGTAATTTCACGCTCATCTGTCTCGATTGCATGATAAATGTCGATCAAATTGTTGTTATAATAATGTATACCTCCCTGCCCGACGGTTCCCGGAATCGAAAAGGGGAAAAATGGCTGGCACCAGCATCTGCTGCAACAAACAATGGGCTTAACCAACCCTATTGTCAACTGCAAACGCAAGCCGCTTGATGCTACATCGTATTATGATTATTTATGATATCAACAAAATCAAGTATCATTTTGCAGCATCCCTTTCGTTACCCCCACCTTGCTGCCTTGGTTACGGAAGCTCCAAAGTCCATTGTCACCGGAGAACGCAGGCATGCATAAAAGGGAACAATCGGTGAAAGGTCACAATTGTGCCTTTCTTCGGCTGTATGCTGACCCCGGGAGGGCAAACAATCGCATTGCTCAATTTTCAACCCATACCCCAGCCATCGACGACGACGGATGGATGCACAGCCGGAATGGGTTTTTTGCGTCCACACATCACCACCACCATCGGGACCGTTGGCTTTCTACGGGAACCAGGTGCAGTACTCTGCCGAGGATTTATATGGACCATAAAACACCAACATATATCGCAGCACAAATTTACGATCCGTTTATGCTGGATGGCGCATATTTTCCCCATTCGGAGGATCGTTTGATTATCCAAACTAAGCTCGAGCGGATTTTGTTCAGGAAGCTGACACGTTTTGTTGTGCTAGCGATTCTGGGAAAAAATTGTGGATTTTGTTGAGATTTCAATCTAGGGTCTTTTGTTGTTCATTTTTAACGGTTATCGCGAAACAACAAGCTTCTGGGGTGATGAAGGGTCAAAGAGCTTCTAAAAGAGGGTTGGCTTACATCGTTCAGTATGTAAACATGGTATACTTTGTAGATTGCAGACTGATGACCCTCGTCAGCTTTCTAGGAAACAAATAGTGGGACCAGTGATGTACCGATGGGAAAAATTCCATTTTCCTCGGGTTTTTAATTTTGGGTTTTAACCGGGTTTTTTCCCAAATCATTGTAACCCGGACGAAATATGGGTTTTTTCGTTTTTTTCGAATGTATGATGTTCATTAAATGTTTTTTAAAGAATCTTGCATGTACATTTGAGAGACCGAAAATAAAAGTCGCAAGGATAAAACATACTTTTTAGAACCCACTCCAGATATCTTAGCGTGTAAAGATCGAACATAAACATCAAGCGTAAAAATCGGACAGAGATCCTTGAGCATGAGAATCGCTTAGAATATTCTCACCCGAAAAAGTCGGCAAGTATGAACCTCCAGTAAAATTCGCTCACAGAAAATTCCGTACAATGTTACATTCAAGATTAAAAGTTGGATAAAGAAAAGTCCTTTGTAAGAACCGGATATACTTTTTACGGTTTTTATTCTACATGACATAATCGAAAAGCTCCTGTCCGATTTTGAAACTTGAAGTTCAAATCCAATTTTCACATTCTAGTATATTTATAACGGGTTTTACGACTTTAATTTCGGTCCATTCCATATTTCAACTTGTTTCATATAATACTGGGCACAATAGTCATTGTTACTCTGACTAGTGAAAATTAGAATAATCGTGTGATGCTAAAACTACTTTTATTCAGCTTGTTACTCATTTTATGGGTTGCTATACTTTTAGCGAAATAAGGTAAGTATTCATACAAAATTTAGAAAATACCTATTTGGTTCGGTGAAAAGTAAAAGTGAGTAATATGCAAAAAAGGGAGTGGCCTTGACATTCGTATGAACAGTAATCAGAAATCTCACAAATCGCAATCCAAATTCTTTCGGCATCAACTACATCAGCAAGTGTAGAAAAAATGTTTAGTACGTTTAGGTGCATTCACAGTAAGAAACGCAGCCCAAAATGTGTTGAAAAGTTTTATCACTTATTTAACCACAATATTTGTAAAGAAATGTTGGATCACCGCTATAACAATGATTCAATCGAGGAAAACCATTTAGAATTCATATACATGCAAAACTTTATGACAATAATACTCGTAAATAAAATAAAAATGTTTGGATAACAATACATTAATGTTCAATTACTAAAATATCAAAAAATTGCAAAAACCCCAATCTTCCCGCGAAAAAACCGTTTTTACCGGGAAAAAACCTTGGGTTTATTCCCCAAAATTATAAAAACCCGATTTGGTACATCACTGTTCACGACAGCATGAAATATTATTCATGTATTCGAGAACCAGTTCATGATACCTAGTATAATAGTCACAACTTAGCATTCGTTTTCGTGAAATAATTCACGAAATCATAAAATATTATTCATGCATTCGTGAACTGGTTCATGATACCTAACATACTAGTCACGATCCAATATCCGTGCTCGTAAAATAGTTCACGAAATCATGAAATATTCATGTATTCGTGAAATGGTTCATGATTCCTAGTACATGATTTACGATCTATCTAGTATCTATTTGCGTGCTTGTGATGTTTAAAAGATATCCCTAATCATTTACAATTACATGGAACATGGTAATAAAAAATTTACGTGAACTCTATCACAAAAGTTGGAGTATTATTCGTGGAATCATTTTCGTCCCATGCACTTTTTTATGAAATACCCAGCGGCTAGCGACCAGTAATAGGTACGAGCAGTAGATATAAAAAAAAACTATTAGAACCTCGAACATCGTTATTTATTTGATAAGGTTCATTGTGATGTCTTCACAGAAAACGAAAACTGCACTGAGAAACCAAAATAGTGTGCGTGATATAGTTCACAGAACCAGATATCGCGAATGAATCTTATTTTAATGATCCAGTTCATGTTGTCACGTTATTCCGAGTAAAAAACCCATCAGTAACCAAAAAGTGATTGATCACGATAAAGCGAAAAGAATTTACGAATACCATGATAAAACTGCTGATATCATGAACATTAGTTACATTACTCTTTGGAAGTAAGCTCTAAAATAAAATATCATGATAACATGAACAGAAATTACGAAAATCGTGATTAAGATCTTGAAATCATGAACACAATTCACACAACTAGTGACAAAAATATCTAAAATCGTGACCAAGATCCTGAAATCATGAACTTAAATCACACAACTCGTGACAAAAATATCTAAAATCGTGACAAAGATCCTGAAATCATGAATTGATCTATTTTTTTTTTCGAGATTTGTCCTACTGGAGCTATAGAGCCAGGTTCTCGGAAGGGCTCCCCGTCAGAATCACACACTACAATTTGCAGACGAGACAGGCAATGTCGCCCAATAAAACACTGCATTAGGCCAATTGTAGCGGGCCGTGATTCTGGATGTGATATTCATTGTACGGTTTAGGTATGTGCGGGCGTAGGGACTCGCGATCACGTGTATCATCGCGAAGAGCTCGAGCATTTGTAGTTAACGTCTTCGATCGCGTGTGCGTTTGTATGTCTCGTGTGCTAACGTGTATGTAACTTTGCGTGTATAAATTCTATTTTATAACCTTATGCCTTTCGCATATTCACATGTGTACTTGGATAATCGCGCACGGACCGTGAGTCATCAGCAGTGCTATCTTTGAAAATGAACCACCTTGGTTATGCAACTAATTTTTCCGGTCTTTTTTTTAAATGCAAATAATTAAGCAATCTTCATTTCGTTATATTCTGAATTGCACATATTTTGTCGTATGTAATTTTAAATGTACTTTCATTTGATGGCATTGTAAGGGAACACGTATCCGCCGGTTGATGCTAATCGAGCTGACATTTCTTTAGACTGAGCAAACTAAGTTATTTGTTTGTTTAGTGTTTATTTGACCAACTAGGAAACGAATCCACTGGGTCTTTAATGCGTGTGGGAAATACGCATGGTTTTGTCTGAGTGTATGAGTTTTGAATTATGTATGAGGGTGGAGAATTGACAATTCGCAAGATCAATTCAAATCTAATTACCAATTTGCGGCAATCATTTCAACATAAAAAAACAAATCCATTAACTCATCAGTTAATTATACTGAGCTGAGAATAAATACGTACTATTTGGAAACGGGAGGTATTAGATTCGTGCACCATTAATATCGTTTAGGAACGCAGCATTTACTCGAACGAGGTGGAAAATTTCAAGTTACGGGATCACAATATGCTTAAGGACGATTTATAAATTCTGCCACGCTCTTAGGAAGAAGAGATATGACTAATTGTGACATAAATGTGAGGGGAGCACGTCATGTGCTTTGACGCAATCGGCCGTTTTACGCACGATTGCGCCATGTATATAGGAAATTCCATGGAACATGAACACTTTTGCAAGTAGCGGCATTAATGTGCTACTACAAAATGAAGAAAAAACTAAAATCGTTTGATTCGTATTAGACCAAGGATAAAAATAACGTGGTAATATGACAGAGACTTAGTTAGTGTTGGGTAATCTTTGCGTGACATAATTTATGAATGTTCCACAATACCACTTTTAAACTCATTGTTTGCGGTCCATTTTACATTGTCGACAACACTCCCGACAGCCGGCTGTTCGGAGTTCAAGTTGTTTTCGATGAAACAATCTCGATAAACGATTACCCATAATTTAAACGCCTAGAAGATTTACGTATCCTACAGTCAATAAACTATTCAAACATCTTATGCACGAAAGTATATTCTCAGTCGCATCGCTTGCTTGAAGCGAATCCTGACTAACAACCCACCCACTACCCAATCCGTGGTACTTATGGGAGTGTCACTGAGTCGGGGCCTTCCGTTAAGTAAGTACCACATCAACACTTCCTTTCTCATCCCAAGTTACGGTAAAGATGGTCGTGGCCCGCAATGCGCAGAGCCACCTCAGGCGAAATTCTCGCTTGGACTGGATCAATTGTTATTCCCAAACAATGCTCCTCAAGTAGTCTGGCTGGAAATGAGAGTCATCAGTCTGCAATCTGCGAAGTATACCGTGCTTACGCAACGCAACGCAACGCAATCGCGCACGGACCGTGAGTCTAATACTTTATTTTTTGGTGTACTTCTAAGATGCTAAAATAGTGTGAGATCTTCTATATCACTAGAGTGCCCGCTGATGTCGCCATGGAACGTGTTGTCTAGTGGATATGAGAGCTTTCTTTTTTTAATTGATCCAATTGAAAGCATGGACATAGTCTGCTGATATCAGGGATAGAAACATCCGGAAGTGACCGGTTCATGATCGTGCGAGTGCGGGAGTTTTTAGGTTCACGCTTGAGACCGCGTTTGAAAATTTATAGGAGCTGAGACATTCACTTTATCACTGGGATGCGATCATGTTTACTAGATCGCCGATGTAGATGCCGGAGATGATAGCGAAGGGCTCAAGCATTTGTATATTAACGTGTTTGTCACGTGTATGTGACTTCGCGTGTATAACTTCGATTTTATAATGACGGATTGTGTATTTTTGTTTGATCGCGTGCGGACCGTGAATCTGAAGCTTAATTTTTAGTGTATGATACAGATAGTAGTCCGTTTCCCAATATCACTTGAGTTCCAGGTCATGTCACCATGGAACGTGTTGTTTAGTGAATATGAGCGTCACTTTTTGATTGGTTCAACTGAACTAGTCCAGACTGGTAAAACTTTCGGACGTGACCGTTTCATGATCACGCGAGTGGTGGGTTAATGTTTGAGACCGCGTATGGAAGTTTAAAGATGCCACGTTTACTTAATTACCGGGGTGTTTTCATGTAGGCGAAATCGCGGGCGTAAGTATATGTGGATTATTGCAATTGCATGGTCGCGTTTGTGGCCAGTTTTGTGTTATCGCGAAAGCCACGAGCGTTTGTACCTATATGAGTATAGATAGCGTATAGCAGAGATATACTAATAAAAGGAATCATAACATGCTGAATAAAGAAAAAAAGATGCAAAGAGCTTGACTAGAAGTGTATAAATTGAACAATACTATTTTGGTATACATAAATAATGGAAAAGCAAACTAATAGATGCACAGAAGAAACAGACCAATGAAGTAGAATAGAAAAACACATGTAACATGCAATCAAACTCGTCTAAATGGATGACTCACGTGCGTCGGTAAATTTATTTTACCCTAATTTATCCAGCCCGACTTTCCCCAATGAATAGAACTAAATGCTCAGATTGATCACCAGAAGTATTAGCCACTATTACGTCAGTTCTGCATCCATTCCTTGACCCAACTGTCATAAATACTCAGACGAATACATACATAGATACACATACGACTAGCACATAACAGTTGTACACTAGTACGAAAATCAACGATTATCACAAAGCTACAACTAATAGGTTTCTACTTATTCTACTGTATTAAATTAATTTAATTATTAAATTAATTTAATTATTAAATTAATTTAATTGGTATATGCACGATGACGAAGTCGACCGATAAATGGACACACAATGACTCCCTCCGTGAGCCCCGTCCACGAATACCACCAATAGAACAATATTTGCAAACATGGCACACAGCAAAAGTCAATCTACGTCGATCCGCCAGTCGGCCATGCCACCGCCCATAGACCAGTGGTTTAGCGTTGATATGCGCTGGTGCGGAGTATGAAAAGACATATAACATAAAAAGCGCTTAAGCCCTCTCGATCTCCTCGATGCACCACTATCGACGCGTAATGCAGTACCCATCTTAAAGCAATTGATGCTTGATGATGTTTGCAATACCGTCAAACCCCTAAACCTTGGGGAGGGAATATCTAAAATCGTGACAAAGATCCTGAAATCATGGATTGATCTATTCATGACGAAAATATCACGACAACGTGAATGGAAATTACGAACATCGCTACGATCTTGAAATCATGAACTTTAATCCCGCTAACGTCATGAGAATTCACAAGAATCGCGAATAAGCTCTTAAAATCATGAACAACGTTTGACTATTGACTGTGTATTCCCAAATCATGAACTAGAATCACTACAAAACTAAACATGCCCAGGGAGAACAACAGTAACCCAATCAACCATTCTAATGTAACGCCATATATTCGGGGCGAACTGGTTTTTGGAAAACACAAATAGTTTCATGAATACGAGGTTTAGTATTTATAATTTCAGGAACTTGGTCACGGTTTTCGTAAATCGTTCAGTTCACAAAATCGTGACCTTTTGTTCATGAATTTATGAACGGATTTTTTTCCATGTACTTCTGGTTACCACAAAATAGTGAATCATTGTCAATGTGGGTCATTTCGCGCGAAGTGATCGAGGCACGTGTAATTGACCTTCGCCGATTTGACCCAAATTTGGAGGAATTGGTTATCCAAGGTAAATATAAAAAACCCAAAATTTTTGTGTCAATTGAATCACCTCTTGGGCCATGGGCGCACCTCCCCCGTTTTGACAAATATCTCCGGTTCTATTTACTCTAGAATCAAACAACAAGATGGCTTTTTAAGAAAATTGTTCGAGAAGTCCAGAAAAAATATCAACTTTTGGCCGCAGTGCTGTCAACTATGCGATTTTTGTCGTGACTAGCCCCTTTTCAAAATTTCGGAAGAAAAATGATGTAAGATTTTGAACGCTTATATCTTTTGTTGTACTGAATGGATTTAATCAATTTCTTCGGCATTTTGTTGAAAGTATTTGTACCAATGTTGTATTAAATTTTGGAATATGTAGGACATTCATTATCAGCGGAAAAAATAGTGTTTTGAAAAATCTTTCGAAAACGACTCGGAAAAGTGAAAATTTTCAGCCCATCCCGCACAGAGCCGTCAATATGGTGCAGCAACCGAACAATAAAATAATGAAAAGTTTATATATATAGGTCCACTACATGTTTGTTCCTATGATTATTCGTATTGGGTTGCTTGACGAGAGCAGTTGATGGGGGAAAGCCGGTATATTAGTTTTGGTTATGCCATTAGAAGCCGGACGGAAAGGAAAGGCTCATGCACGCCACGAGAACGAGCGAGAAAGCGATAGTAGTGCATAGTAGCGAAAGCGTTACGTACATTTTGAACCTTAATAACTTTTCTTCTACTAAACGGATTGCCAATCTTGTTTCATAAATCGGAAGGAAAACGTTCTACGCTTGCTACCGATACTTCGTTTGCTATATAAAATTTGTTTAAATCGTTCAAAAACTACTTTAAATGAGAATCAACATTAATGATAAAACCTATAAATAGGGGTGTCGCAGCTTTTCTCAAAGCCAGACGTGTGTAAGACGCAGTGCATAACAGACGTGCGTGGTCGTGAGAAGCTGCATCGGACGACCAATCAAATCGGCTACCACCGGAGAGAAGAAGAAAAACGTTGGTGGAGGTGATGGCGGTGAGAAGGCCAAAGAGCCAAAGGCTAAGAAACGCAGTCACTGAAAAGGCGGTAATAACTGCCACTAAAAATGCCACCAAAACATCGAAGGATCCAGCGAACAAGCCAAAGAAGGCCGCCAAAAGCTGTCCGAAGAAGATAAGTAAATTCACGCGTCTCTAATGTTGCCAACAGTCCTTTTCAGGACTAACAAAATACTTGTAGAGAATTAGTGGTGCTTATTTTCCGTTAGCGCTGTTAATTGTAGTTGAATTTGTGTCATAGTTGTATGCAAACCGTCCTTAGGATGAATATATAATGGAAAAATAATTTTATTAGGAAGTTCCTTTTATTAATTTGTATAATAAAAAATAATTATATAAGAAAATATGTTTTTCAAATTAATCTACAAAACCGAAGGTTTTTGCAAATCCTTCCAAGAAAATCAGTGAATGTGGTAACTCTGCCACTAAGCGAAAGCTACACCAAAACTGATGATGAAAATATTTTCATTTATCGCACAAAAATATGGCCTTCCATCTGCATTGAAAAGTCAATAAATAGGAACGCCTTGATGCAAATCGTGCTCATTCGGTGTGAGCTGCGAAAGGGGAAAGATCGTATGTAAGTACGCAGTACAAACAATTGTCGGCAAGGTTTGAATTGTTTCAAAAGATTCTCGTCTTGTATCAATCTACAAACCGTCCTTATTGGAACGAATGAAAAATGGAAATAGATGGGTTGGTAATGTATATGACATAACAGGGGTGTCGAGACCACACTTCGAAGTTATTTCAAATCTTGCAAAGCATAAATTGACATAATTTCAATGATTGTTCCTTTATGAATGAAATGAAAAATTTTCAGGTCAACGCGGCAATAACTTTGCAATTTATAGAACAATTTTATATTTTTAGTTATCATATATTAGCTGTCATCTCTTCCAAACAACTTAACCCTCTGCTGCCAACCCCGTGGTTTTGCAGGATGAAGGAGAATCATTGTAAAAAGTCCAATACACGAATTTATGTTGTTACCTCCACTAATATCCACATTATATGAAATTATTGACCTGTATTCAATGCGGAGAACTCGGTAATAAAATTGTTTTACTGAATATATTAACGAACGGGTTCCCCAGGAAAATTTCGCTGAGCCCGGTGAATCGAACTTAATGCGTAAAATTTAGCCATTTCAAAGAGATACAAGCAGAATTTTAAGAATATGATCATCGCGGTTATGTCCCGGACATTACCCGCCCCTAGTTTTTCGCTAAGCGTGTTCATTTCTGTACGCTAGGAAAAAGATTCCGATGGTCGTTTCGAGAGATTTTTACATTGATATTTCAAAGCACGAAAATATGAAATTTGTTCATTTCATGAATGAATGTCTCAACGAGCTTAGAATCCAGCGCATCCCCTATCAACGCAGACGCCAACAACAATTATTATTATAAAGAATAACTTGAAACATTTCCACATATTTCATTGAGTATCATTCGATTTGAATTACAAGTCAAACGAGCTCACAACTGACCTGACTCGTAAGCTAAAAAAAATATGCTGCGAAGTTCAAAATTTAAGCGTAATAACCATTGACATGGCGTCTCAATGCAACGAACCGACCGGTAACCAGTCGTTTTCTGCTCGTGATGCTCTTGACGAAATAAAATCACAAGCCAGCGCTGTTGGCGACGATATTTTAGACGAAGTAAGGGCAATTGCCGCGACAATTAGTACCCTGGAAACCAGTGTTAATAATGCTCGTTTGACACCTGCGGTGTCTCCCCCCAGTCTGATGGACGAATTGACCGTCGTTTCAAATAAAACTGCTATCTCAGGTTCGCAGCATAATCAAGTGGCAAAAGATGGATGGCGCACACTTGGTTCGAAAAGAGTGTGGCGCTCCGACTGGTCAGAATATGACTTACGTAAACAGCGTCGCATTAAACAACAAAAAGAGAAAGACAAAGCAGCAAAGAGTAAAAAATCGAGAAGAAAACAGGGTACGAGATACAGCAATATCAACAGTAATAACAATAACAACTACAACAACAAAGATAGCAAGTGCAATAAGAACAGGAACCGCAATAAGTACAACAATAACAATAATCACAACTACAACCAAAATAGAAACAACAACAATAGCAACAAAAACAACAGCTACAAGTCCAATAATACCACCAACAATTTCAATAGAAACAGGCACAACATAAGCAATAACGACCACAACGGAAACAGAAACAACAACATTAACAGCAGTAACAACAACAACAACAATAATAATTACAAAATAAGCAACTACAACAAAAACAGCAACAACAACTACAACAGAAATAACAACAACCACAACGAAAACAGAAACAGCAGTTACAGCAACAACAACAACAACAGAAACAGCATTTGCAATAGAAACAACAATGGTCTTAACAACAATCACCATAACAATAAACATCATTGTTCATCTTGCTCCTGTGAACGTTCGTGTTTTCGCCAATTTTAACGCACTTCTCAGGGGCAGACCAGGACAAGCATGACGCAGCTGGTAACAGTACAATAGTTTTAAACAATATTTTTACGAATAACGAATCACAACCAACTTCTTCGAAAGCCACTGAAATTTTGGTTTACTGTCAAAATTTTAATAGAATGAGGAGCGCCGTAAAGATGAACGAAATCCATAAGAATATATTAGGCTCCTCATTTTCGATAATTCTAGTTACCGAAACAAGTTGGAATGAGGATATAAAAAGTGAAGAGGTTTTCGGTAGTGACTATAATGTTTTTAGAGATGATCGTGATTTACGACTAACCCAAAGAATGTCAGGCGGAGGAGTTCTCATCGCAGTTTCATCTATATTTAATTCCGATCTTATTGTCTCACCAAAATTCAAAGAATTTGAACATGTATGGGTTAAAGCACATATCGCTGATGAAATCCACATTTTTGTCTCAGTGTACTTTCCACAGGACCTAGCTTGCAAATCAACATATGAGATTTTCTTTCAAGCGGCTGAAGAAATAATCTCTAATTTTCCTCCAGAATTCAAAGTTCATATTTATGGTGATTTTAATCAGCGCAACTTAGATTTTATTCCTGACTCTGAAAATGAGAGCATTCTACTTCCTGTCGTTGGTGATAACGAAACATTACAATATATGTTTGAGAAAATTGCATTGCTAGGACTCAATCAAATAAACCATATAAAAAATCAACACAATCGTTATTTAGATCTGCTATTAACAAACATTAATGAAGATTTCTGTGTTGATGAATCTCATTCTCCCTTATGGAAAAATGAAACGTTTCACACAGCAATAGAATTCTCTATTTTTGTGCACAAGAATCATAATTTCATTGATTGTGACTTCGAGGACGTTTTCGATTATAGAAAAGCAAATTATGAAAATATTAAATATAAATTAAGCAGTGCTAATTGGCAGTCCCTTTTAAAGAATCAAGTGAACGTTGAATGTGGAGTAGAGATCTTTTATAATATTTTATGGCAAATAATACAGGAGGAAGTTCCACTCACGAAAAAACGACGAAATCATGCATCCAAAAATCCAGTTTGGTTCAACAAGGAAATTATTAATTTGAAAAATCGGAAGCAAAAGCTCACAAAATTTACAGAAAACACAATAATCAGGATAATTTGGAAAAATACCTTAACATTCGTGACCAACTAACTTTGGCTATTTCTTCGGCACTAACTGTATATAATGCAAAAACTGAAAATGAGATCAAGTCACGCCCAAAAAACTTTTTTAATTACATCAAAACTAAGTTGAATTCATGCAACTTCCCATCAAAAATGTCTTTAGATGGGAAAGAGGGCGAAACTTCAAAAGATATTTGTAATCTCTTCGCAACATTTTTTCAAGAAACTTATTCTAACTATTCAGACAATGATCGTGACTTTGAATATTTTTCTTATTTTCCTGATTATTCAAGGGATGTTGGTGTCAGTCACATTAATGTTCAAGATATCTTATCTGGTCTCAATGATCTAGATGCCACTAAAGGCTCAGGACCTGATGGAATTCCACCTGCTTTCATAAAGAATTTAGCAACTGAGCTTACGTCACCTTTATTCTGGCTGTTCAATAAGTCACTAGAATCTGGTATTTTCCCAAAAGATTGGAAAAAATCTTTTTTAATACCTATTTATAAATCGGGTAAAAAATCTGATATTCGCAATTATCGTGGAATTGCCATTCTGTCTTGCTTTCCCAAACTTTTCGAATCCATCATAAATAAAACCATTTTCAACCAAGTCAAACATAAAATAACAAATTCACAACATGGGTTTTTTAAAGGCCGTTCAACTAGTACAAACCTTTTAGAATTTGTTGATTACTCGTTAAATGCCATGGATAAAGGAAATCATATAGAAGCTCTTTACACTGACTTCAGCAAAGCTTTCGATAAGCTGGACATTCCCATGTTAATATTCAAACTTGAAAAATTGGGAATCGAGATGAGACTCCTCAATTGGATTAAGTCGTATTTAACAGATCGTCAGCAAATAGTAAAATTCTATGAGATGAAATCTGATATCATTAAAGTTACTTCGGGAGTTCCGCAAGGTTCACACTTAGGACCTCTTCTTTTTATTTTATATGTCAACGACATCTCTCTTATTTTAAAAAACATTAATATTCTCATATATGCGGATGATATGAAGCTATTTTTAGAAATTAGAAATAATAATGACTATAATGTTTTTCACGCTGAAACACAAATATTTTATACATGGTGTTGTAAATGTTTACTGGAGTTAAATGTTAAAAAATGTAATCTCATGACTTTTAGCAGAAAACAAATCACGGCTTCCGTATCAATTACATTAGGTAATCAAACCGTTCAGAAATGCGATAAAATAAGAGATTTAGGAGTTATCTTAGATAAAAAATTAAAATTTGTGGAACATTACAACACAATTGTTCATAGAGCTAGTAATATGCTTAATTTTATAAAACGCTTCGGATAATACTTTCAAGATCCTTACACAATTAAAACTCTTTACGTAGCATATGCTCGGTCTATTTTAGAATATTGTAGTATTGTTTATTCATAAAAAAACACGAAGTGAGAATTGAGTCAATCCAAAAACAGTTTCTATTATATGCACTACGCAAGTTAAGATGGACAGTATTCCCTCTTCCATCTTATGAAGCACGTTGTATGTTGATAGATATTCAAACATTGAAAGAACGTCGGGACTATGCTATGATCTCGTTTCTAAACGATATCGTCATGCAGCGTATTGACTCATCTTACATATTGTCAAAATTAAATTTATATGCTCCTACTTGTCAATTACGCAATAGAAATTTGTTCGCGATAGGTCATCACCGTACAGACTATGCTAAATTCGGTCCACTAAATCAGATGATGGCTGTGTATAACGAGCATTGTGAAAGTATTGACCTTACCATGCCCCGAACAAGTTTAAAACAGTTTTTCAACTCTTTACGGCATCATAGTACATAGAAATAGTTTACAGGATAGTATATAAGCAATTAATATTTATATAATGTAGTCTACATTTGATTGACGAAATAAATAAACATAAACATAAATAAATAAACATTCAGTAGCGTAGTTTTTTTTTATGTAGGGGTTTAAAGTACATGTTGGGCAGGATATTTCGGAGATTCTAGGCAGCAAACTCTTATTTTTGGACGAGTTAGCTCAAAGTTGTAATTGATGTTTTTTGTAAGCGTTATTTCATATCTCACTTCATGTTACTTACAATTTGTCTCCTATTTTAGTTTTTTTTTCTCCTACCAACAGATTAGTTTTAATTTAGAAGTAATTAGATCTATAACTATAAATTTAGTTAGTATAAGATTACATAGATGCATGTTTTTAATTCACCAATAGCTAATATAAATTCAACGTTTTAGCACTATCAATTTTTGATCTACGTGTACAAATTCTTCTGTCTGAATGTCATTTCTGTCAATGTCTTTTATTCATGTTGTACCATTGCCAACCATTATTTTCCCACTGTCAAATCTTTTGGCTCATGATTGCCGTACGAGGGACATCGCTACTACGTTTGTTCCGAACATTCTCCCCCCGGTGTCGCTAGAATATCCGATTCGGCGTCATCCTCAACACCAACATCTAATAGAGCCAACTTGGTTACTGGACGACAAAGCACCCCACCCAAAGTTTGAACATCTGCCCGGCGCGCCGTTCCATCTCTGCCGGGGTATGTACGTAATACGCGTCCTCTCAATCAACGGTTTCTAACCTTTTCATCAGCAATCACCACTAATTCTTCTTTTTTAATGGGTCGAACATCTCTGAACCATTTAGTCCTTCGTGTAATGGTTGGCAAGTATTCTACCAGCCATCGCCGCCAGAATAGCCCCAGTATATACTGTATCCTGTTCCAGCTTCCCTTAAGAGCAACGCGTTTGTCCACTGGATCCTTCACTGGTTGTCTAACGCCACTTGTACTCAACATAAGAAAATGGTTGGGGCTTAATGATTCAGCTGTTGATGTTTCCATGCATGTCGATGCTCTGCCTCTGCTAGTAAAGTTGTCAGCGATTTCTCATCCAGCTTCCCTTCAACCGGTATCGCTCCTAGCGCAGTTTTCACTGATCGCACCATTCTCTCCCAACAACCTCCCATGTGCGGTGCTGCTGGGGGATTGAACTTCCATTGAGTGTTGGAATCGGTGAACGTACTACTCAGCTCTTTGTTGATTTTCTGCTTCTCTACCGCAAGCTCTCTACTAGCACCCACAAAATTCGTACCGTTGTCGGTGTACACTTCTTGCGGAGCACCCCTGCGTGCAATAAATCGACGAATAGCTTTCTTACACGCATCTGTCGATAAACTAGCCACGATCTCTAGGTGAACGGCTCTCACAGTCAAGCAGGTGAAAAGGGCTACCCATCGCTTCATGGAACTCCTGCCGACTTTTATCAGGTACGGCCCAAAGTAATCGATTCCCACAAATGTGAAAGGACGTACAAAGGGTGTTAATCTAACTCGTGGCAATGGTCCCATTTTCGGCGGGACTGGAACTGCTGTAAACACACGGCACCACATACACTGCACAGTGGTCCGAATTCACAATTTAGAAAGATAAAAAAGTTTGTGGCTAAACCTTATGTTTTAGAGCTATGATGTCTTCAGGACAAATAATCAGTATTGATTAGGCCATCTCCAGATGTAGATGGTATTAGGGTGGCTATTATTTATTAGGGTGCTTCAAAAATTATTTTCTGATTAAGAGGAGGTAGAATATTGCAGTCTTTAGCTACATTGTTGAGGAACTTACACCAAGCATCTTTGCCGAAGACGTCATAGTTGTATCTCCAAAGGTTTTTATTTTATAGCTATTTTAATTGAGCAACTTAGGGTGTTCCTAACAAAAACATTTTTTTTGCTCTAACTTTTTTATTTTTTATTTCTCATAAATGGTGCCTTCAGACAACTTGTAAAGCTTATCGAGATAATTTTTTTCATAAAAGAAGAATTCAGATATCACTTTCAGAACCGAAGTTAGGAGTAATATTGAATAAATAATAGGTCCTTTTAAAATATTTATATCTAAAATTGGGGCAATTAAAAATAATTTTTTCTTCTTGCATTTCAAAGAGCATACTTTCAGGCATGTTTAGAAAAAAATTGCGAAGGTGATATTTCGGAAAAAAAAATTTAAATGGAGTTTGAAAATTGTGATTTTACTACCGAAAATTCCTCATATAGAGTCAAAATTTGTCGAATGGGCCACACAAATTGGCACATTTTCGATGGAAGATCCAATTTTTTTAATAGTATGTGACATTGCAAAACCAAATCCAGATGGGCACCTAAAAAAAATTTGTTTTTACCATAATATCATAGGTTAACAGACATAACACTTTGAGGAAATTCGTTAAAAAAATATCGATCCGCCAATGTTGCAAACTTGCGGAACGAGACCAGACGAGGCAAAAACTGACGAGTGCAACAGCAGACCGGCCAGTTAATATCACTCGATGCAGGAGCATCAGTGGCCAACAAGAGGGATAAGGTAGCGAAATCTAAGCTCAATTAAGCAAAATAACACATGCGAGGTACAGTAGAGATTTCTGCTTATCAATAAACTGTCTGTAATAACATGAGCCTACATCTAATTAATACATACAATCTTCTTTCACTAGATCTTCAGCGCCTTGTACTGCATTTTGTCGGTGGGGGCCCCGTTTTCCTGCAACTTCTGCTCTGCATTTTCCGCCTTCGAAGCGCCGCACCCGTTATATCATGCGACCGATTGACTTCTCTCCTTGTAGTACAGCTGCATTAACGTTCGCTGTCTCGCCGCGTCCGCGACCCGAATGCACCGCAGTCTGTCACGTGATACTCGGCGGTACCGTGTTTCGCACTCGTGTGCAGTGATGGCATTTCACCCTAGTGATGCACTGGCGCGTAAGTGTGATGCCTACACAGAGGATACAACGATCACACACCACAGAAAAAAGCAGAACGCTCTTTCTTTCGGAGCTGTATAGACCGATTTCAAGTGTGCGCTGGTGTTGAGGTAGTTGGGTGCGAGATAACCGTGCTCTCTTGCTCTTTAAATTCTCTGTGGTGCGCTCAGATAAAGTCACCACCGCGCGCGCCCCAGAGTCGCTGTGGTGTATTCACTGGCGTGGTTTCACTGGCGTGTATTCACTGGCGTGTATTCACTGGCGTGTGATCTTTGGTTTGTTTTCGTCTTACAAGCAGCATTGCGAGTGAAATTAATTTGATTTGCACTGGTTGTTGCGATTGATTTGATTTGCACAGGTGTTGTGTGGATGGTGGTAGCTTATTTCAAGCTTATATTATTTTCTACTGAAGATTTCATACAAGTTGCTTGGTAAAGCGAAGGAGTTTATAAAGTATTGTTACACTACCTGCAAAACTAAAAGTACTCAGTCCTCGGAGCAATTTGGAGAACTTTTTACGTATCATCGTATAGAGAGTTTTATAATGACCAGAGGCACCTGATATGCAAACTCGTGTTATAAGTATTAATAGTTTTATTATAACTTAATCCTACAAGTTTAAAATTAGGTATACGCTTGTGACGATAATTAATTTACATACAACATCACAATTGAGCGTACACCCGTTATTCATTTTTTTATTTGTCTGTTATTTTGCGTGGAAATAGTTTAAACAGCAGGCGAAAGTGAATGTTTCAAGAGCATGGGAGCTAGGACCGGGATTCTGCGCGTCAATGAGCGAAATAAATTGGCTCAGTTTCGGGGTCAAGAAAAAAGGCCACTAGTGTTCACGCTTATTTTAAATGAACAATGAATGTGTGTTCCATAAAAGGATGTTATAAATGGGTCAGCAGCAACAATGTTTATTATACGTATTCTAGATTTTTGCGTCAGTTAGTATTTTAGACCGTAATTATAATGCACGGATTCATTGCACGTAATATCAACAGCAAAACAAAGTATTAGGTATCTGGTAGTATCTGTCGGAATCTCTGTCAATCTCTATGAAATTTTCGTATTTTCAAGTAACAAGTAAGGTGTTTCCTCAAGTTTAAACAAGCGATTTTTGTGTGATAAATTATTCCTCATTATAACTTTCTTGAATGAGGTGTTTTATCAAAAAGGTAGTGTTGGGAAAATATCAAAATATCAATGTTCACAACAGAATCTTTTCATCGCCGATTTTCTAATAAAAAGTTCACTGATATAAAATATCGCTACGGAAAAAAATCGTCAGTGAGCTTCAAGAGTGCCGATGTTTGGGAACATTATTCGGTTCAAGCAAATATCGGAAGAAGAAAAGATCGCTTGCGAACTTTTATATCAACGAAAATATAGAAAAAAGTTCGCCTTATGAAAACATCTTGCACGATCTTCGAACAGGGGATTTCCGAGGGATTTTCAAAGATTCCAAAAACCTGTAGATTAACATGATATAAAAAACTACGTTCTATAATATTACGGCGACAGCTCAATAGGAGAAAGCGTCAGGCTACTTCAGTGTCAACGAAGCTTTCTTCAGAAGCCATCGTGTAAAAAAACATCAATCGACAGAATTAAAATGGTGCTTGAATGGTATGTTGTCAATATATATATATATATATATATATATATATATATATATATATATATATATATATATATATATATATATATATATATATATATATATATATATATATATATATATATATATATATATATATATATATATATATATATATATATATATATATATATATATATATATATATATATATATATATATATATATATATATATATATATATATATATATATATATATATATATATATATATATATATATATATGGAAAAAAGCAAATTCTGGTATGGTGGCCGGTTCTTAACAAAAGGGTGTTTGTATGACCGAGTATGAAAGTTATATATAGTTGAGCTAATGTATCTATAGTTGCATGTCCCATAGGAGCCGTAATTAGCAATGGTTATATTAATGATACATGGTAGTGGTAATGGTACAAGAAGTTTCACATACATAAATTGGTTAATAAACAATCTTAACATTTTTTATCATTTTTGTGATTAAATGCTTTCGTTTAATATATTGAAATCGCCCATAGAACTTCATCGATTTTTTAGCAGAATTTTCACTCAAATATTCTAGTTCTTTGCACACATACCAAAGATACGTTGAATGATTTCCCATATTTGCAATTAAAATTCTAGGGCAGTTTATAAGACACGTAGAACAACTTTCAACATTCTGCTTTTATTGCACTATATTATTAGTCTAACTAATGCTATCGTTGTAATGCAGTACAAGTGTAGATTTTCAAAAAAAATATATTAGAATTAGAACGAAATATTTTTTGTATCGCTACGTCGCTCGAGAATAGCCAAAAAAGTGTAAAATATTTGGCTTTTACTGACCCAAGCATGACTAAAATGCGACTCACACCTTAAGTGCGGAACTATTAAACTATTATGTATTTACTTTGTTAGCATTACTAGAGCATTCGAAATTGATAAATTTTGAGAAGAAAATGGAATATGTTGAGGATAATTAGTATTGTCTGATATAATTTTACTAAATATCCATAAAAACTTATTTCATCAGGAATCAAATCCTATATTTCTGTTTATCAGAAAATTTGAATCACCTAATTGGACTAAGAATAAAAATCACGGAAGTGTACTCGATAACGTGTATGCATGAATACTTACAGGTGAATTGATTAATATATGTATAGAATACGAAGTTTACGTTAATTTTTGATATAAACGTAGATCGTATTCCTTTTTCGGATCGAAATGAAAACAAAAGCACATCCTCACGTCACGAAATCAACTATAGGTTCAAGGTTTACACAAGAAGATTTTTATTCGGTGAGGTCATAAACATCCTCTGATACATAAACTTAATATTATAAGTTTTACAAATTATAAAATCACGGTAAACAGATAAACGTTCTTTGGAACAATTTAGTATGCACTGCAAAGACGGTGGATTTGCCATTTTGAACTTCTTTGCTATACTCGTACCCGAACATGTTAGGTTTTAATTTTAATTCTCTCTCTTATTATTCCATCGCATGGAAATTCGAGAGAAAACCAGCTAATTTATGTAAATGATGGCACAGAAGAAAAATGCCGTCAAAAGATTCCAGAACTAATTATTGAGGGGTTACACCACTATAGATCACGAAAAATAGGCATATTTCGGGAATTTATCTTGACGCAATAATGAGATGAATCGAGATCTTGTTTAACTTTCAGTTAAACAGTGCACGCTGCTCTGAAAATCTAGCGAACCCGTCTTAAAGCATTAGCGGCTGCTCGTTCAGTGGGCCATAAGTGCGACTTCCAGAGGGTTAATGAGATATATAACATTATTGCAAAAAAAATGATTTATTCGAGTAATTTCGTCACAAGTTGGCGGCTGTGCAGCACTTTCCCGTCGGGGAGTTTTTTTTTGGAAGCGGTCCACGGCCGGAACTCTATGTCCCGTAATTTTTGATCCAGAGCCAAAAACCAAAGCTTTTTAAACTTCTTAGAACGACAGCAAGCAGCATACGTTAAATTTTTTTCTATGTCTTGATTTTTCGCGAAATGGCACATTTTTTAGTCGAAAAACGCTGAAAATGTGTTAAAAATCGACACAAAATTTGCTTATTAAAAAATTATGCAATGAAAAAATTAAATCCCTCGTACATCGCTGGAGAAAGTAATCTTGAACATGCTGTAAAAATTTTAGACTCATCAAAAATCATTTGTTCGAGTTACATTTCCGGCCAGATCAAAAAAAAATTATTTCGAGAAAAATACGGTTAACGTTTTCAGTATACTCGAGGTATACATAAGAGGCGTTGCGAAAAAAAATTGAATATTTATTTATTGTTTTCGCGATTAATTTTTTGGAATATCATTTTCAGCATTCTAAAGCACCAGTAAACAAAATTCAACCAATAAATAAAAATTAAATGTTTTAAAAAATCTACAGTGTTGTAACCCCTTGAAAGCACTGTACCGGTCAAATAGAAGCGCTTCTAAATTGGCACGTCATTATTTTTAATAACGCGCTACAGAAAAAAACAAGTAATAATGTGAATTCTCGTGAACGTTATTTTGTTTTATGTGGACTTTATCTCGGAAAAGTTGGACATCGGATAAGCCTCTTCTCGCGTGAGTGAGAGAGAATTACAATGCCTGCGTATGATAATAATCGAAAACGTGTGTAATACCAGGACATTACTTGTAATGGATGACTTTACTTTTTGGCGTCGCCAAATTCGCAATCAAAATAAGTTAAATTACCATTGAGTTATTCAGTCGAACAAAAAATAGGCCGTTCCTAATGTGGATGTACAAATTCCGTCTTACATCTGTTATACGATTAATCTGATACTACAGATCATTATAAAACTTTGTTTATACCAGCCGATACATTGATACGTAAAACGTTTTCCTTGTTTGCCCCTAGGCTCGAATACCGCCATCCACACAACACAACGCAATAACCTGTGCAAATTAAATCACTCACCCACAATGCCGCTTGTAAGACGAAAACAAACCAAAGATCACACGCCAGTGAATACACGCCAGTGAAACCACGCCAGTGAATACACCACAGCGACTCTGGGGCGCGCGCGGTGGCGAATTTATCTGAGCGCGCCACAGAGAATTTCAAGAGCTCTTCTCCACACACTAGATCGTTCCAGTGTTGGGTGTATGAAAATTTACCTCTGCCATCAACGTGCGCTTACACATATCAAATACGGTGGTGTATATGAACGAAAGAGAAGCGCTCTCGTTTTGCTTGCCAGAGTGTGGGGAGCAATTTCAATTTCTCTTTACTGCACAGAGGATAGGGACATCACTGCTCGTGTGTATTATTTGTTGCGCGACTCCCACGCACTCGTTGTAGTTTGTGGCGCGACCACGCACACGTTAGTGATCTCGCCGGCCTCTCGCTCGATGGGTATGGTGGATCATATGGCTCGAGGAAAGGGCGGAGTGGTTGTAGTCTGCTCTGCTTCGCATTAACTGCCCTGGATCGGTATCGCCGCTCAACAGCAACCGTCGCACGATCGTTATCGTACGGGTGAGAGTTGACTGTTTAGCCTGAAAATAAAATCGATTAATTTACAAAAGGGTTATCCCTCAGGCTCAGGCACAATTTTTCACTAGTGGTCTATCCCTGTATACTTACGCATATCGTCGCTGTTGTCCTATCTTATGACAAGAGCCATTTAGCACATTTCGAGAAAAATGACTTTTAATGTTTGAGATTGAATATATTGAAACTTATAAATGGTAAAAACAATTCAAAGAAGGAAATCTATCCACTCTGCATTAACATCTCAAATATTACGAAGACCGGTTGGCTATGTTGTTTTTACTATAAATGTAAACAAAAGTCGCACTCACACGTGTCATAGGTGTGTATTGATGACAAAATTTGTATGGCGTGTCATAATCGTGCATAGAAAATTTTCCATAGAAAAAATCATTAATTTATTAACTTTCATTCATATCTTTGACTATATTTGGTCTATAAACAATCGATGAGGTACATTTTGAAGGAAATGAGCCAGTGAATCTAGAATAAATACTTATTTTTAGTTCCAGTGCTACATTTTCGGTTCAAAACTTCAACTGCATTTTTGTCAGAAATTGTGTATTTTTGTTTCAAAAATGATTATGCCATTGTGATTCTCAGATAGTTTTACACATAAAAGTATCTTATATATCAAGACAACTAGAGCCAATGCACAGAAACAGTCATTTGAAGCAAAAATTTAAAAATTTCTCAGTACGTTTCTCACTATATCTCAGTAACCAAGCAGAATGTTAACATTCTGAAAACGCGACTTTGTAGAGATTTTTTAGACAAGTTATATGGCATATCTAACTAAGTTTACCCCAAAATGGCGTTTGTTATAAGATAGCACAACATCGACGATATATAAGTGGTGCCATAATCTCAAATGCGACCACAGTCCCAACTAAAAATGACCGTTAAAGCGGGCGAAGAATTGTTTTCCAGTTTTATGTGTGTTAGTCTGTGAAAATATTGACATTTGAAATTTTTAGCCCGCTTATTTTTAAAATGTTACTACGGGCGACCTAATTAAATTTTAACGAACTAATCAGCAAAAAAAATTGTCACAGATTGTTCGTAATTTTTTCCAATCCGAATTTTTGTAGATTTTTTAAACAATTGTCTATAAAAAATGGAATAAATCTTTTTAACATTTTTAACAACATGCCGTCGAGAAAAAAGATGGTCCGCCATTTACATTATTCTAAATAAATGTGGGGACGAGCATAGCGTATTTGGAAATCGATTACCTTGTACGCAGCTTAAAAAAAATTATAAAAAAACATTTTTTTCGCGGAACCCATCTGGATTTGGTTTTGCAATGCCATATACTACCAAAAAATGGATCTTCCATCGAAATTGCGATATCACCTAATTTGGGTGACCCATTCGACAAATTTTGACTCTATATGAGGCATTTTTCAGTAGTAAAATCACAATATTCAAACTTCATTTAAATTTTTATCAGAAATATCACCTTCGCAATTTTTTTTCTAAACATGCCTGAAAGTATGCTCTTTGAAATGCAAGACGAAGAAATCATTTTTGTTTGCCCCAATTTAGATATAAATATTTTAAAAGGACTTATTTTTTACACAATATTACTCATAACTTCGGTTCTGAAAGTGATATCTGAATTCTTCTTTTATGAAAAAATTTGTCTCCATAAGCTTTACAAGTTGACTGAGGACACCGTTTATGAGAAATAAAAAATAAAAAAGTTAGAGCAAAAAAACTGTTTATGTTAGGAACACCCTAAGTTGCTCAATTAAAATAGCTATAAAATAAAAACCTTTGGAGATACAACTATGACGTCTTCGGCAAAGTTGCTTGGTGTAAGTTCCTCTACAATGTTGCTGAAGACTGCAATATACTATCTCCCCACAATCAGAAAATAATTTTTGAAGCACCCTAACAATAAGAGCCACCCTAATACCATCTACATCTGGAGATGGCCTAATCAATACTGATTATTTGTCCTGAAGACATCCTAGCTCTAAAACATAAGGTTTAGCCACAAACATTTTTGTCTTCCTAAATTGTGAATTCGGACCACTGTGCACTAAAGTGGGACAAAAATTAAATTCCAGCTCCGAGCAACTTTTTAGGTACCATTTGGGTCCTAGAACAACTGTGGAAATTCTTAGCTCGATCGGTGAAACTATATTTTTGCGCCCACTGTTTAAAGTTTACATGGGATTTTGTATGGGAAAATGAACTTTTACAAAATAATTTCTCCAGAAGTCGCCCATTACTTCTTAAAAATAAATCGTAACGTGGCTTTTAAAGTAAATTTAACAAAGAAACAAAGTCTCGAAAACCACGAAACGATCTGACGCTTGAGAAAAAAGTTATTAAGCAGAAACCGATTGATGCTCTGACGATTGATAAAATATTCATTTTTTCTAGCACCACTGCTGTTGGTTGTCCAATTATACGCAATTTTGTTTTAATCCTCTCTTAATGTGTTTAAATCGTTTATCTATAGTATTTGCCCGCTTCGAAAGGTTTTAAGGGATAAATTGAGGCTTCTTTTGTACATAATAAGAAAAAGTTAAAATTTTTGTATATAATTAGATCGTCAAAAGCAGTGATGCTATGAAAAGTGAAATTTTCATCAATCTTCAGGGCATCAATCGGTTTTTGCTTAATAACTTTTTCCACAAGTATCAGATCGTTTTGCAGTCTTCTAGACTTTGTTTCCTTGACAAATTTCCTATAAAAATCAGACATCTACTTATTTTTAGGAGATAACGGGCGACTCTTGGAAGAATTAATTTGCAAAAGACAATTTCCCCATATGAAATCCCATGTAAACTTTAAACAGTGGGCGCAAAAATATAGTTTCAACGATAGAGCTAAAAATTTGCAGAGTAGTTCTGGGAGCTAAATGGAACCCAAAAAGTTACTCGGAGCCAAATTTTATTTTTTTCATATAACCATGTCCCACTCTACTGTGCACTGCTTGCTCACTCGTCGTACAACGCATCTCAGCTGTGAAATATGGAACTTTTGCTTCAATTCGTTCACCACCGTCTCATTATTGGCGTGACGGAATCTTCGATGATAATAATCTACCAACAATTCTGTTACACGGTGCTCTCTCGGGAGATTTATGGGGATTTTTGCGTCATACGAAAGAAGATCTGCTGTTTCCATACGACCATCAACTTGTACCACGCTGTAGTGATCTATGGCAGGCGGTAATTGCCTCAATGGACTAGTTTTCTCCAAACTCTTCCGATTCTACGCCGTAACGAGGGTATTGTGCTTCAGAATAGTAACTTCATCAGGATAAGAATCAGACTGAGCCATCTTCCACAAAGTTCGTTCTGCCATTTTTAGCTCTTCACTTGTCAGCTCGCCATTAAGGAGTGGTTTATTTTTTATTAAACTTTTCAGGTTCTCCGTGAACCGGTGCATATACGCAACGCAACGCAGTAAACGTTCCCATTTTGAGAACCTTCCTGGATTGAGCAATGGTTCTATAACGAAATGTTTGCATATGTACGCTGGCCTTAGTTCCTCCTCCGTTTGTTTTACTGGTTCTCGATGGTCTTCCGGCCACTCAGTTTCTTCGTCATATAAAAATTCCATTCCTCGGAACCACCTGCAATCAAACTCGAAGGAAGGTCCTTTTCCCCATTTGGTTGCTTCGTCGGCAACATTAAGATGTGTTGGTGTCCATCGCCATTCATCTGCACTGGACAAGATTAGAATCTCGTTTACTCTAAATGCTACAAATTGACGATAACGACGAACATCGGATTTGATCCAGGATATAACTGTAGAAGTATCACTCCAGAACACCGTTCGACAGATTTCCAGTGAATGATTTTCTTGGATTTTTTTTCGCAGACGTGCGCCAATTACCGCCGCCATAAGCTCCAACTTCGGAATGGTAAGTGTTTTAAGGGGTGCCACCTTGGTCTTTGACGCAACTATGGTGCATCGCACTAACCCTCGATCCACTATGCGAAAGTATGCCACTGCAGAAAAAGCTTGCTCGCTGGCGTCCACGAATATGTGAAGCTCCAATCGTTCGTAACTCACCGGATCATAACCGGGGAAGTAACACCGACTAATCTGTACACCTTCCATTTTCCGCAACACCTCAATCCATCCCATCCACCGTTTGTGAATATCCGCAGGGATCATGGTGTCCCACCCGACACCGGATCTCCAGACATCTTGTACCAAAACTTTACCGTGTACAACGAAGGGTGCGACAAGGCCGAGGGGGTCGTAGATACTCATTACCACTCTTAAAAGGTCACGTTTTGTTGGTACTACTTCACCCAGAATCAGTTCCTGAACAGCATCCAGTGATTTTAGTGAACATGAGAAAACATCCTTTTCTGGAAACCAAATCAACCCCAAGAGTCGTTCAAATCCACTTTCTTTATTAACCGCAAAGTCCTTAATCGTTGCTGGATCAGTCGCCCCGATTTTAGCCAACACCTCTGGATCATTAGATGCCCAGTTACGAATCTGAAATCCGGCCCTCGCATGGACCTTTACCATATCCAGAGCAATCTTCACCGCTTCATGTTTCAGAATAATTATACTGTTGTTCTCTTTATTTTTATTTCGTTTATTTGACACGGCTCATATCCTAACAGAGCCATCGATCATTCATGTCTTTACAATATGTATAAAAAAAAAATATTATTGATTATCCGTTGGATCTCGTGCGCGCAACTTTTTATTGCGAGTGGAGACCTTCTTTCTCAGCTCGCCTACTGCGTCATGGGGACCATTTAATTCTCTCCTGTCCTCCACATCAAGGTCATCATCGTTAAAAGTGCCTTGGTGCTCGCGACCAGATGTCCTTTCCTGCTTCTTGCGCTTACGGGTGACCAATGTGAATCCGATGTTACTTACATTGGTTTTTGGAGTGCTGGATGCTGCTTTTGCAGTTGTCAATATGGACTGAACAGCTGCCACAAATTTGGCAACCGTTTGTGGTTCAGGTATTGGTATTGAAAACTCTTTTTTGGGTTGGTTTGCCGTGGATGCGTTGGCAATCGGTAGAGATGCATTCTCCTCTGTATCTTCCGCGCAAGGTTGTCCGTGGTGCGCTGTCTGATTACAATACTTGCACGTAGGAGTTTGCCCCTCATGGGTGCATAACGTAGTTTGGTTAATAGTAGCTTCGTGGGTTTTGAGTTTTATAGTCAAGTGGGAGGGGATAGGCTTTTCGATCCGCATCCTCACAACAAGAACACCGTTAGGTGTACCCGGGAAGAAATTTCTCCACGTATCACGTGTAACTGATTCTACTTCGCCGTATTGCGACATGTATTTTGCGATTAGATGAGGAGGGGTACTTTACATCTACATAGTCTTTTTCTATATACACGGGAATTTTAATTCCAACTTTATCACTTCGAGCCACGTGCTTTAAGTTGTTCTGCAAAACGAAACGTTCGGCTTGTGCTAACGTGTTGAATGATATGAGTACGACATTACGAAGATGATGATACTGTAGATACATAACCTTCTTGAGCTTAAGCTGCATCTTCACCTTCAGCAGGTATTCCACTTCACGAAAACTCAATCTTATGGAACAGAATTTAAAGCCAACGACCGCTGCGTTGGGTCGGAGCAGAGATTTTTCGTCAACTTTATTCATGATGGCAATAATAAATTAAAAGTTTCCTTTGTTCTCGAGACAATGCACACTAGATCGAGAGGTTGCTAATTGTTGTTCACTTGGTTCGATTGTACGTCTGACTTGGGCAGAAGTAGAAAGTAGACTGATTTAATGAGTTATTGTTGATGTATTTTATAATTTTGAATTATATAAATCACTCATTTTATGAATTTGAAAACCATTTATTTAATTTTTGCTTAATTTTTTAATTCGTTCGTTTTATTGATTTTCTATAATTTATTCAGTTTATTCGCGCAGGACTAGATACTGTTTTCATCCCACCTCTAGTTGGGTGCTAACTCCGCATGAGTTCTGCAAACTGATTCATGATACAACAGTGATATGTGCTAAGTAGATTAAATCGGTTTTAATTCTTGAATTTTTATATCTAAGATTTTTTTGAGCTCGCAAATTCATAAATTCTCAAATCCGATAAATGTTCTAAAATTCAAAATTATGAAGATGTGACAATATCAAATTTGAAAATTCGGTTGCTTAACCCTCCGGAAGTCGCGCAAATGGCCCACTGAACGAGCAGCCGCTAGTGCGCTGGAATCGACGCCTGGTTTTGTTCCTCTGTCTAATGATCGCTTTCGTCATCGTATCGAGTTTGAGCAGTCTACCACGAATCGGAATGTTTCACACGCATTGGCTCTCTGTCTCTATCAGAGCAGTCTTCAGTTGATCAATCGCCTGATCAATCTACTCGATTGAACCTAGGGTTTGGGCCACATTAATACGTTGGTCCACTCTACGAGCGAACTCTACCCAGTTGACGTTGTGGTAGTCCTTTCTCGTCTGTTGCTCCCTACGCACAATACTGCCTCCGATTTGAAGGGAAACGGGATAATGATCAGAGCTGAGATCATTGATCGTGATAGGCTGATCGATCGCATCCAAATTGGAGAGAAACAAATCCAGAGTGGATGAAATACCAGCAGGAGAAAAAAATGTTGGTTTGTCAGGCGCATGTATCGTGTAGTACCCTAATTGAGAATCGTCGAATAGCAAACACCCATTATTGTTCCTGCAACAGTTCCTCCAAGACTCGTGTCTGGCGTTCAGATCGCAGGCGATTATAAATTTACCGCGAAAACGTGTTAGTTTGGCTAGATCGTTATTGAATTTTCTTGCCATACCGTTGCTGTCGTAACATTGCCTGGGACAATAAGCGGCTATGACATGCAAACCTCCCATATCAGTCGACACTTCAACTCCTATAGCCTCAATTACGGTTGTTTGATAGTGTGGTTGAATCTTATATTTAATGGTGTTTTTGATCACTAAAGCAACACCATCTCCGCCCGAGTGGGTTCGATCAAGCCGTACTATAGAAAAACCTGGCAGACTGAAATTAATTCCAGGTTTTAGATGGGTTTCTGTTATAAACGCGATGTCCGTTTCTAACCGTTCTAGTAACTCACGGTGTTCCTAAAACCGTTATTAACTAAAAAATGACTATAAATTTGGCATACGGCATTCGACAGATACAGTATCCAAGCATCTTCTCAGTGAATTTCAAAGTGATCCATCGAGGGAATCGAGAGATATGGCGATTTGAAGTTTTATGATACGTTTCATAAGGCTACCAGCAAACACCCACGGGTTTAGTACAATATCTATAAACAAAAAAATATTTGTCTACTTATTTAGTACATGGAATTCGAAAGATATAGTAATCAAGTATATCCATTGCAAGTTTGAAAATATTTCATTGACGGAATCGAAAGTTATAACGGTTTGGATGTGGTATGCGGTCATAGATGGGTTTTTTACCAGACTTCAAGCGTGAATCCATGTTTGTCAATTGACTATTTAGATCGTTTATACGTGTCGCGACTTTTAAAGGAAAACCTTACCATTTAATTGCATAAATATAATGCACGAAAGGTGTTATTTATATGGTGCACTGAAAAAATATGGAAATAGGGTTGTCTACCAAACGTTAAATATAATGTGTAAATTAAAAAAAAATAGATGAAAGGTGGAATGTTTACTTCAAAAGGCCATATCTCAATGGTATGTTGACTGATTCTAATTATTTTTTCATTATTGAACAGGTAGACGTTTCATCGTTAATTTTCATCAAGAAGAATATAAAATAGAGTTGTCTACATAAATAAATAGACAATATAATTGGTCTCAACTATATGTATTATAATTATTTAGTGATTATTTTTGTATTAAAAATAACGGCCTATCAATTTTTATAGGCAGCCCTTAGTTTGCGCCGCTAAAACAACAAAAATGATCCATAAAAAATTGAAAAACGATCCATAAAAAAGTTGTCCATGTTCCATAAAACAAAACTGAAAATCCATAAAAAAGTGTGAATGATCCATAAAAAAGGGTGATTTGATCCATAGATTATGTAAAATTGAACCATAAAATAATCGCAAAAGAGCACTAAAATAGTAATAAAAGAGCAATTAAAATGAACCAATGCCCCATAAAAATATTGGAAATGTTCCATAAAATGATACATTTTGCGCCATAAATTGACTAACATTGATCCATAGAATATTAACAATGTACATCAAAACACGTCGATATGTTCCATAATATCGACAAAAATGTTCCACGGAATTACAAAATGGAGCAATATAATGTCAGAAAAAGTTCCATAAATTTGATGAAAATGTTTGCTAAATAATTTTTCTTGGTCCATAGAAGATGTAAAAATGAACATTAGAAATGATTCATATATCGAACGTTAAATTATGGTTCATGGATATTTACAAAACGATCCATAAGAAAATAAATTGTTAAACGATCCATTAATATGTGCTTATGCACCAGAAAAATTAAATTTAATGAATTCATGCGAAATTTTTGCTATTCGAACTAATAATAAAGTTTATTACATTTGGTTGTAATGTCAAACTACAACAAACAATGCATACATTATAGTTAAACTTCAGCTTCCGTACCCAACTAGTCAGCTAACTGACCTTAGCTAACCTGAAATCATTATGGCAACTCTTTAAACGTCAGGGTATTTATGATATTAGAGCGCTGAGTGTTATTAGACCACCTATACAGGCTGGCATGAGTCGCAAATACTATCTGAATAACTATCTGAAGCGAAAACGGACACTTTATACACGAACACTGACTAATGTGGCTACGCCACATCGCTTTCTTGTGCACTGTCCGACTTCGCTGCCGCTCAGTCGGCTTTTAACTAGCTATAGCCCCTATGTTTAAGTAAACCGGGCAAACGAGAGAACCACAGGTTTGCTTGCAATTCCAGCTACGGGTTAATCAATGCCTCGTCCATCGGATCATCAGCGGCTTTGCGCCGCTTCGGATCCTTGGCCTCGGATATGCGGCCAAGCCGCATCACACTAGCTCCCAGTATAAGCTCACTTGTTAAAACACTGTCACTGTTATGAGAATTATTAAGCACAACTTATTTTTTAAGTTTACCATAAAATTTCGCATGAATTCATTAAATTTATTTTTTCTAGTTCATAAGCACATATTAATGAATCGTTTTACATTTTCTTTTCTTATGGATCGTTTTGTAAATATCCATGAACCATAATTTAACATACGTCTCCCAACCTTTGAACGGAACGGATCGTTATATTTCACAGTGGTGCTCGGTGTGTAAATTTTAGTGAGTCAAGGTCATCCTTTGTTCGTTCGTTAGCAGCCGTTCTGCTGGTGCCGACAGTAAATCCAGTACATTGTTTTCGCTGGTGCGGAACAATCGACGTTGTTTGCAGATAAGTTTTGCTTTATTTTTTTTTCCTCGTTTGCTTTCTTTCCTTTTCCCTACTTTTACTCTACCTTGTAATCAAATAATAAGACACATTCCCGTTTATATAACGCTCTGCCCTCGTGCTTAAATGGCCGAGGGCGAAATACCATCTGATGCAATCATGGAAGTCCCTGATCCCCCTAATACTCGCATTGCTCCCCGTATAAAGCAGTACCCAGAAGGTTCCTCTGGGCCATGGGTGGTATATTTTCGGACCGGAGAGAAACCGGTTAATATATTAAAACTTTCTCGAGATCTGACTGCTAATTACCCGGCCGTAACTCAGATAACACGTGTTCGGGCAAACAAGATACGTGTTCTAGTGAGTGATCTCGGCCAGGCAAACGCGATTGCTTGCTGTGAGCGCTTTACGCGGGAATTTAAAGCGTACGTGCCTTGTGTGGCCTGTGAAATCGATGGGGTAGTGTCCGAACCGGGCCTGAAATGCGAAGAACTGTTGGAGCACGGGGTTGGCTGCTTTAAGGACCCCTCTCTTGAACAGATTAAGATCTTAGAATGCAAACAATTGTATACCGCAAACACCGAGGGAGGTAAGACTACCTACTCTCTATCAGGCTCGATTCGGGTGACATTCGCCGGGTCCTCTCTTCCCAACTACATCCTCCTTGACAAAGTTCGCCTACCAGTTCGCCTGTTCGTACCGCGGGTCATGAACTGCAGCAATTGCAAGCAGTTGGGCCACACAGCCACATATTGTGGAAATAAGAAACGATGCGGCAAATGCGAAGGAGAGCATGAGGATGACTCTTGCGACAAAGAAACTGAAAAGTGTATTTGCTGCGGAGGCCCTTCACATGCTCTTAAATCATGCCCTGCGTACAAGCAGCGCGGGGATAAAATTAAGCGCTCCCTTAAGGAACGCTCAAGGCGTTCTTATGCAGAAATGCTAAAGAATGCTTCGCCATCTGTCCTGTCCGAAAATCCCTATGCTGGTTTGGCTAACGTTGAGCAAGAATCTGACGACCCACGAGAGGGAACATCTTTGGTTAACCCAGGGGAATCCAGGAAGAGGAGAAATCCAGCCTCCCCTACATTGCCTCGTAAGGGTGCCAAGGTGTCGTCCACTCAGAGTGCGCCATCTACAACCAATAAATCCAACGGAAGTGATGCACAAAAGTCGAAGCAATTTGCTCCAGGACTTGGAAATATTAATTCTAACAAGGAGTACCCACCACTTCCAGGGACACCAAAAACCCCATGTGTCCCCTTTTTTCAAACAGATACTCAGTCCAGTAGCGGACTAATGAAATTTTCTGACATAGTGGACTTAATTTTCACAGCTTTCAATGTTACTGATCCTCTTAAAAGCCTTCTGATACGTTTTCTCCCTATAGTGCAAACATTTTTGAAGCAGTTGACTACTAAATGGCCCCTCCTTGCAGCGATCGTATCCTTCGATGGCTAAGTCATCGAACGAGGTCACCGATTCGATCACTGTTCTACAGTGGAACAGCAGAAGTATCCTCCCGAAAATCGATTCCTTTAAATTTTTACTAAATAGTTTAAAATGTGATGCTTTCGCATTATGTGAAACTTGGTTAACTTCCGATGTAAATCTCAACTTCCACGACTTTAATATAATTCGTCTGGATCGAGAAAACCCCTATGGAGGAGTACTTTTGGGGATCAAAAAGTGCTATTCTTTCAACCGAATTAACCTCCCTTCGACACCAGACATTGAAATTGTCGCCTGTCAAGTTTTAATCAAAGGTAAAGACCTTTGCATTGCTTCCATCTACATTCCTCCTAGAGCCTCGGTAGGGCACCGAACGCTTTGTAATATCACGGAATCCTTACCGGCACCGCGGCTAGTTCTGGGAGACTTTAACTCGCACGGTACGGTATGGGGTTGTCTTCATGATGATAATAGATCAACATTAATCCAAGATCTTTGCGATAATTTCAACATGACCATCTTAAACACGGGAGAAATGACGCGGATTCCTACACCACCAGCACGCGCAAGCGCGTTGGATTTGTCGCTTTGCTCGACATCGCTACAGCTAGATTGCATGTGGAAGGTGATCCCTGATCCCCACGGTAGCGATCATTTGCCTATCGTGATTTCAATTGCTAACGGTTCAAGACCATCGGAAACAATCAATGTCTCATATGACCTCACACGGAACATTGATTGGAAGAGTTACGCGACCGCGATATCCGTTAAAGTCGAATCCACTCAAGAACTTCCTCCGGAGGAAGAGTACAGGTTTTTGGCTGGCTTGATTCTCGACAGTGTGAATCAAGCTCAGACTAAACCAGTACCCAGCGCGAATACCCATAGACGGTCTCCCACCCTGTGGTGGGATAAAGAGTGCTCAGAGCTGTACGCGGAAAAGTCCACTGCATATAAGGCCTTCCGGGAAGACGGGTTACCCGCTAGCTATCAACAGTACGCGTCGTTAGAAAGGCGAATGAAGAGTCTAATGAAAGCCAAAAAACGCAGTTATTGGCGCCGGTTCGTCGACGGGTTAACGAGAGAAACAGCGATGAGCACTCTTTGGGGTACGGCTCGACGTATGCGTAATCATAATAGTACCAACGAGAACGTGGAATATTCAAACCGTTGGATATTCGCTTTCGCTAAGAAGATCTGTCCGGACTCTGTCCCGGTACAGAAAACGTACCGCGCCGCGTCTTCTCACGATACCGCGAACGAAACACCGTTTTCGATGGTGGAGTTCTCACTTGCTCTCTTATCGTGCAACAATAACGCCCCAGGGTTAGACAGAATCAAATTCAACTTGCTGAAGAATCTGCCTGACACTGCAAAAAGGCGCCTGTTGAATTTATTTAACAAGTTTCTTGAGGGTAACATTGTCCCTTATGAATGGAGGCAAGTGAAGGTCATCGCCATCCAAAAACCAGGAAAACCAGCCTCCGACCACAACTCGTATCGGCCGATTGCAATGCTGTCCTGTATTCGGAAGTTGTTCGAGAAAATGATCATGTTTCGCCTCGACAATTGGGTTGAAGCAAATGGCTTACTGTCAGATACACAATTTGGCTTCCGCAAAGGCAAAGGGACGAACGATTGCCTTGCGTTGCTTTCTACAGAAATCCAAATGGCCTATGCTAACAAAGAGCAGATGGCATCAGTCTTCTTGGATATTAAGGGGGCTTTTGACTCAGTTTCTATCAACACTCTGTCAGAGAAGCTGCACCAGCATGGTCTTTCGCTAATTTTAAATAACTTTTTGCTAAACCTGTTGTCTGAAAAGCACATGCACTTTTCGCATGGCGATTTAACAACATCGCGATTTAGCTACATGGGTCTTCCCCAGGGCTCATGTCTAAGTCCCCTGCTCTACAATTTCTACGTGAATGACATTGACGATTGTCTTGCCAATTCATGCACGCTAAGGCAACTTGCAGACGACGGGGTGGTCTCTGTTACAGGGCCCAAAGCTGCCGACTTGCAAGGACCATTACAAAATACCTTGGACAATTTGTCTGCTTGGGCTCTTCAGCTGGGAATTGAGTTCTCCACGGAGAAAACTGAGTTGGTTGTTTTTTCTAGGAAACGTGAGCCGGCGCAACTCCAGCTTTTAATAATGGGTGCAACGATCAACCAGGTTTTCACATTTAAATATCTCGGGGTCTGGTTCGACTCTAAAGGTACCTGGGGATGTCACATTAGGTATCTGAAACAGAAATGCCAACAAAGGATCAATTTTCTCCGAACAATAACTCGAACATGGTGGGGTGCTCACCCAGGAGACCTGATCAGGTTGTACCAAACAACGATATTGTCGGTGATGGAGTACGGGTGTTTCTGTTTCCGCTCCGCTGCGAACATACACTTCATCAAACTAGAGAGAATCCAGTATCGTTGCTTGCGCATTGCCTTGGGTTGCATGCACTCGACCCATACGATGAGTCTCGAAGTGCTGGCGGGCGTTCTTCCGCTAAAAAATCGATTTTGGGAACTCTCATATCGATTGCTCATCCGATGCGACATTCTGAACCCGTTGGTAATTGAAAACTTCGAGAGGCTCGTCGAGCTTAATTCTCAAACCCGATTTATGGCCTTGTACTTCGACTACATGGCACAGAACATTAACCCTTCTTCATATACTCCCAGCCGTGTTCGTTTCCTAGATACTTCTGATTCTACTGTATTCTTCGACACATCCATGAAGGAAGAGATTCGTGGAATCCCGGACCATATACGCCCGCAGGTGATCCCCAATATATTTTATAATAAATTCCGAGAAGTCGACTGCGACAAAATGTTTTACACTGACGGATCAAATCTCGATGGGTCCACTGGCTTCGGTATCTTCAACAATACTATCACCGCTTCATTCAAGCTCAATGATCCCGCTTCAGTTTACGTCGCAGAGTTAGCTGCAATTCAGTACACCCTTGGGATCATCGACACTCTGCCCACAGATCACTACTTCATCATTTCGGACAGCCTCAGCTCCATCGAGGCTCTTCGTGCGATGAAGCCCAAAAAGCAATTCCCATATTTCCTGGGGAAGATACGGGAGTCCTTGTGTACGTTATCTGAAAAATCTTATCAAATTACCTTTGTTTGGGTCCCCTCTCATTGCTCTATACCGGGCAATGAAAAAGCCGACTCATTAGCAAAGGTGGGCGCATTAAATGGTGACATATACGAAAGACCAATCTGCTTCAACGAATTTTTTAGTATTTGTCGTCAGAGGACACTCAACAGTTGGCAAACCTCGTGGAGCAATGGTGAACTTGGACGATGGCTACATTCGATTATCCCAAAGGTATCAACGAAGCCTTGGTTCGGGGGGATGGATGTGGGTCGGGATTTTATTCGTGTAATGTCCCGACTTATGTCCAATCACTACACCATGGATGCGCATTTGCGGCGTATTGGGCTTGCGGAGAGTAGTCTGTGCGCTTGTGACGAGGGCTATCACGACATCGAACACGTTGTCTGGGTGTGCGCCGGGTATTGTGACGCCAGGTCTCAGTTAAAGGAATCCCTTCGGGCCCGAGGTAGACCACCCAATGTACCAGTCCGAGATATGCTGGCAACTCGTGATTTCCCCTATATGTCCCTTATTTATACCTTCATAAAAACGATAAATATCCCAATTTAGCCCCTCTCTTTTATTTCTCGTTTTTAGAGTTTCCTCCTGCCTTGTGGAACCGATCAGCTCCAGAGTGCCACTATGTAACCGCCGTCGCCCTTACCACTACGCCTGCATAGAAGGAAACTGAAGCGAGAGCGACTCGAGGTCCGATGACTTTTGAAGGATTCCCCGCGGGTCCGAAGAATACCATCCGCCAATCCGGTACTCGACGACTTACTAGACTGAGGCGCAAATTTGATACGCTGATCTCCCTCCCCCCCCCCCCGCCGTTCGAGCGAAAGTTGCAAGTTTTGCTCTTCTTTCCCTGTCTCTCCCCTGTCTTTGATACAACTGCTGCTACACTGATGCGGAAATAAGCCACCCTTTGAATATCTTGACCAAGCATAAGTTTTAGTTAAAAAATTCAAATTAGTATTCTGTATTCCTAGTTTTAAGATAGCTATAATTTTTACTCTTTATTGAAACTCTTGTCCTCCATCTTGTAAATAGAATTGAATCCCTAGTTTTAAGATTTCTGTGAAATTTCTCATAAATATTTGTTCCCCCTTTTGTGTACTAAACTATATTGTTAGTTTTAAGATAACCGTAAAATATTTCGTAAAATACTATTACTCCCCCTCTTGTATATCAAAGTGAATCCCTTGTTTTAAATTTTTTTCATAAAAAAATCTTTTGGCCCTCTTTTGTATATTGAATCTTATTTCTAGTCTTAAGATAGCTGTAAACTTTCTTTTCCTTTGTAAAAAAAAATATTTCAACATTGTAACCTCCTAGTTTTAAGATATCCAAAATGTAAAAACAAAAGCATTTGGCACCGCCAAGCTAACGCATTTGTGCCTATCAAATAAACGAAATGAATAAAAAAAAAAAAACCATAATTTAACGTTCGATATATGAATCATTTCTAATGTTCATTTGTACATCTTCTATGGACCAAGAAAAATTATTTAGCAAACATTTTCATCAAATTTATGGAACTTTTTCTGACATTTTATTGCTCCATTTTGTAATACCGTGGAACATTTTTGTCGATATTATGGAACATATCGACGTGTTTTGATGTACATTGTTAATATTCTATGGATCAATGTCAGTTAATTTATGGCGCAAAATGTATCATTTTATGGAACATTTCCAATATTTTTATGGGGCATTGGTTCATTTTAATTGCTCTTTTATTACTATTTTAGTGCTCTTTTGAGACCATTTTATGGTTCAATTTTACATAATCTATGGATCAAATCACTCTTTTTTATGGATCATTCACACAGTTTTATGGATTTTCAGTTTTGTTTTATGGAACATTGACAACTTTTTTATGGATCGTTTTACAATTCTTTATGGATTATTTTAAATATTTTATATGCAAAAGTACATTTTCCCATTTTTATATACTAGTTGATTGCAATTGCTGTTTACTACAAATTATGGATATATGAAATGTTAAAACTAACACAGTCGTGATTCGCTGGTCGCTCAATTTTTAACAGGAGCCGCTTTTTAGTTGGACCTCCGCGCTAGTTGGTCCATTGTCGACATCTGAATGTCAAATTCTCATGTTAAATTCAATTCGACAATCAAACTGACAATAGTTAGAGATATGAGCAGATGAACTTGTACTAATAACATCCCCTTTGATCCCCCTACTAATAACATCCCCCAGTTTTAACATCTGTCAACCCAACCAGCGAATCACGATTGTACAAAATTTCCAACAAAAACCGTATCATAACATAAATTGATCTGAATCAGCAAATACCTTCATATTTTTGAATATATGTATTGAATTTATGGTTTTATTTTTCCATGATTTGTAGTTTGCGTTCGTTGCATTCAACTAATGTATAGAAATTGATAGGTCGTCGTTTTGAATATAAAGATATTTACTAAATAGTGATAATACATATAGTTGAGGATAATTAAGTTGTCTATTGTTTGAAGTAGCCAACTCTGATTTATATTCTTCTTGATGAAAATTAAGGATGAAACGTCTACCTGTTCAATAATGCAAAAATAATTAGAATCAGTCAACATACCATTGAGATATGGTCTTTTGAAGTAAACATTCCAACTTTCATCTATTTTTTTAAATTACACATTATATTTAAAGTTTGGTAGACAACCCTATTTTCATATTTTTTCAGTGCACCATATTAATAACACCATTTGTACATTATATTTATTTAATAAAATGGTAAGGGTTTCCTTTAAAAATCGCGACACGTATAAACGATCTAAATAGTCAATGGACAAACATGGATTCACGCTTGAAGTCTGGTAGAAAACCCATCTATGACCGCATACCACATCCAAACTGTTATAACTTTCGATTCCGTCAATGAAATATTTCCAAACTTGCAGGGGATATGCTTGATTACTATAGCTTTTGAATTCCATGTACTAAATAAGTAGACAAATATTTTTTTGTTCATAGAAATTAGACCAAACCCGTGGGTGTTTGCTGGTAGCCTTATGAAACGTATCATAAAACTTCAAATCGCCATATCTCTCGAATCCCTCGATGGATCATTTTGAAATTCACTGAGAAGATGCTTGGATACTGTATCTGTCGAATGCCGTATGCCAAATTTATGGTCATTTTTTTAGTTAATAACGGTTTTAGGAATACCGTGAACTCTCCTAGCTCAATTTTCTTCCGCAGAACACTACGGGCATTCCAGAGTATACACTTTATCGGATTAGCAAGCATACTGGACAATAAACTGCCCCAACGTCGAAATTTGATCTTGACTAGTTTGGCAATGTTGCAATTTATCGCACATTTCCGCAAAAATAGGCAGAAGCTGTGCGGCGGTAAACTTGGGCGGAATTTGTTGGTCCTCCGGAGGGGCACTAGATTGGGGACTCACCTGGGGTGTGGCGCTTTCAGCGAAGCCCGATGACGAAGCACTGATACCGGCTGGTACCGATGGCCAAGATTGCGAAGCACTGGTTGACTGCTGATTTGAACTCATCAGCGGCTGATGCTGCGATGCTGAAGCGCCGACGACTGGGTGGTGATCTGATGGCAACGATGGAAAATCACCTTCGTTGAAAACTGGTCCTTTATTTGGCTTCCTGTTCGGTTGATGGCGTTGCGAAGCATCTCTGCGAATACGCTTGTAGTCCTCGCGCTTGGGAAACAGCTTGTCTGTTGATCGGTGCGCTTCACCGCAGTGTACACATTTCAAGGGGATTTTTCCCTTAACGGGACAATCCAATGTTAGATGGGCTTGGGTACAATTGTTGCATCTTGGCTTGACGTGACAATTGCGTGTACCGTGTCCAAAATTCAGACAACGGGTGCACTGCGTTACGTCACGGTTTGTTCCTCGATAGGGTTCCCATCGGACGACCATACTGCAAATTGTTCTTACTGCTCTCAAAGCATTCAAGTTCACTGTGCCTTTCTTGAATTGAACTAGATAAAGGCGGTCATAGTATACTTTGGTGTCATCCTTCCGATTCATTGGATATACAGCCAACGGTTGAAGTTTGTATCGATCTTTCAGTTCCATTTCAATGTCTTTGCTCCGCATGATTGGCAAACCTTGAACGGCTTTTCCGTAGCAACATCGTGCGAGAAATATTCCGCTCCAACCCGATGGAGAAAACTCTGGGCTCGCTGGTATTCTTCTTTGGTACGCACCATAACTTTGACGCCAATACCGCTCAGTTTATACTCAGCTTGGATCCCAGCTGCAAAAAACTCTTTCCTCAGAGAGGAGAGAGGAAACGATTTAACCACGAGCGGTGGAAGTTTGGTCGCGATTGCTTCTGCTGGTGCGTCCTCCAGTGGACCACCAAAACCATTCAGGTCGCTGACGTTCATTGCAGTCCGTGCATGACTGCTAATGACGCTGCCAATTGCCATTCTTGCTGAACGTACTGACGAAACATCGCCGTCCGGTGGCTTGTTCACGTTGCTGGACACATTGGGGCTGCCCACAACTTTTTTGTTACGCTTCGGGTTCGGTTTTGGGGCTCGCCTTCGAGCCACCCGATCGTCGTTTACGCTTCGACATTTCGAAAACACGCGAAACTTTTACGAGCGCGAAAATACGTCCTTACACTACCGACGTAGGACGCCAACTGATGATGATCGTGAGCAACAGCATGCTGAGTTTTTATACCTGACTACAAAACAATGTAAGCTCGTCCTTTTTTGTGTTGTCTTCAATATGTGTTCTTCGTAGCTCCACCCCTTCGTCGGTCGACCACATATTTTTGATAAAGAACAAAATTGAAATTGTGTTTCCAATACGGAGATTATCGAACACTCAGGGTAAAGAGAGTAATGTAATACGGCACCTTGGTAAAATGTTTGAGAATTGAAACCTTTTTTGAAAGCGCCTAGTAAAAATGTTTTCCACTTCACTCCAGTTTGTTTCTGACCATATTTGCAATTTGCGTACTGAAATAAATCATAATTTAGGGTTTAACCCAAATTTCTCTCCAGGGAGAAACAGTCCATGAAACAGAAAATGCAAACTTATTCTTTGAAATGATTTTGGTGGCCCTGAAAAGGGCCTTTTTTATAGTGATACAAGTGAGTTCTACCTTTTCAACTTCCAAATACATACAAAGTGCGTCCCTGCCGCTTCAGAGTATAGACGACATTCATTGCCGTTTTGCGCTTGACGTGTTCAGTGTAGGTCACGGCATCTTGGATGACATTTTCTTGCACACCATCATCATTCGTAGATTAAATCGAAGATGCATTTTACACCACCACGACGAGCCAGACGCCGAATGGCGGATTTGGTGATTCCCTGCATTTTATCACGAACAACCTTGCGATGACGCTTGGTACGGGAACGCAAACATGATACCGCTCATTGTACCGTCCGGACGAGCATGTTGCACGTGTGGTAAGCGAGCACCCACTGATACAAAACAAGCTCGCGTGACCTGTATATATAACATTCCCGTATGTAATGAAACGCTTACATGCTCCTTTTTGACGGCTCTGCGTGGGATATGCTGGCATATTGCACATTTTCCTCGCTGTTTCCGAAGGATTTTCTAAAAATCCTTGTTTTGGTTTATTTATAGTAGTCGCACTGATTCCGAAATTTAATACGAAATACGTGCACAAATTTCCGATCAGATAGTGCAAAAATATTGCGATTTCGTCCAGTAGAACGGAAGATATTCGCATTTCAAACCTGGGAAAATTTCTCAACTGAAATTTTTGAAACGGGACCCCATTTTGAAACGTTAGAAGTATTCTACTTCAAAATCAAAAATTTGGAAATTCAATAATTTGAAAATATGAATATTTAATAAAATGAAAGTTTAAAAATTCTAAAAATTTAAATATTCGAAACTTCGAGAACTCGGCAGTTCCAAGATCTATAAGGCTAGAATTCGAACATTTAACATTTCGGAGATCCAAAAATAAAATTGTTTGAATATTCGGGGTTTGTCAAATTTGTGAATTCGAAAGTTCGAAAATTCAAAAATTGAGATTCGAAAATTTAAATACTTGATAATTCGAGGATTCAAAAATTCAAAGATTTCCGAATTCAAATATATGACCACATTCAGAATCTTTCACACATTACTGTAGCTCTCTAAAAGGGAAAAACTCACCTGCAAATAGTGCCCCATCAGGTCGAAGATGCTTCCAGCTTCCAGCACATCAACTGAACATGGCATGCAGTGGAGAAATGCCTTGCTGCGCCACTTTCCGCCCACTCTAAAAATGTTCCCTACTTCCACTTCTAACATCGCGAACGGTATCAGCGCATCAGGCCAGGCTTTCTACATCGTAACATAATTTTCCGCCTGGGAGAAATTTGAATTCTCTGGAGCGCTCAAACGCAAAGTACGTGCTTCTTTTTTTTCGCTACACTATTGAGCAGTCCTGATGGTGTTTCGGAAAACCCCGTTCACATTCCGGCTAGTGGGGGGGGGGGGGGGGGGGGTAGGCAGTGGCAGAGGATAGTTGCTCTGATGGAGTTGAGTGTAGTTTCTTTCGTAACAGTAATTGAAGGGGGATTTAGCACCCGAAGCTCCTGAAACATTTTCCTGGAATCCAACTACACAACGACAAACGGCAGCGGGGTTGGGGGTACCGGCGGACATTTATTCAACCGGAAAAAATCTGCCTGATCAGCCAAGAAATAAGCATTTGTGGCAGAACCTTAACTTCTCCGTCGGATTTCGACATGCCGAAAATGTTGAACACCAAATGCAAATTGATGTAAATTGAGTCGGAAATTCGATACCGGAACATTTTGGCTCAACCGAAAAGCATATGCCGCAGCAAACCCGGACAGCAGCTCGTCGGCATTTCGGTACTCGGATTTCAGCCGCAGAGAGCTGGGAAGTCCAATGCAAATGGGAAACTAAATGTTCAACCATTTACCAACCGGATTGAGAAGAAAAAGGCAAGAAGCAGGAACGTTTCAACTCGCATTGTACTGCGTCGAAGGAGGAGGGGGAGGGAGAGTGGTTGGACGGAAATAAGTTCATGAAATTCGTATGAATGCAAATGAGCAGTGTACCTTCTCAGATCGGTTGCTGCTCCGGTAGAATTTGAGAAGGTGTCAATATATGCAAAATGACACCACCCCCTCCCCTATGTCTTGAGTTTAGAGATAACCGATGATACGTTTGAACCCGTGTTCGTACTGAGAATAGTCTCCGCGTTGTTGCTATTCAGGGCTTGCTTCGATCTGGATAGAATATGATTGAAGACGGAAAAGTGGAACCGAGAAGTACAATTCCGATAAATGATTGGTCTGAGGTCGATTATACTAAATGTGGACGTTCCGATTGATAGCTGATCAAATCTGATTTAATATTCGTATTTGAACAATAGAAGACTGATTTGTTGGTTCATATGTGCAGGTACAATCCTATCTGGTTTACTAAGTGCTATAAATAAATGGAACTAAAAATATAAGATAATGGAATTCTATAGGGCAGTTGTAGTTGCAACTGACACCAATAAAAATTATTGGTGTGCCGTTTATATAGAAACAGAAGGTCGAAATTTTCGCATGGAAATTACGATTCATTTTTGAGGTTTCACAACGCTTACCATTAGCGGTCAAATTTCAAAATCTATGTTGCAATTTTCCAATTCTCCAATTTTCCAATTTTCCAATTTTCCAATTTTCCAATTTTCCAATTTTCCAATTTTCCAATTTTCCAATTTTCCAATTTTCCAATTTTCCAATTTTCCAATTTTCCAATTTTCCAATTTTCCAATTTTCCAATTTTCCAATTTTCCAATTTTCCAATTTTCCAATTTTCCAATTTTCCAATTTTCCAATTTTCCAATTTTCCAATTTTCCAATTTTCCAATTTTTCAATTTTCCAATTTTCCAATTTTCCAATTTTCCAATTTTCCAATTTTCCAATTTTCCAATTTTCCAATTTTCCAATTTTCCAATTTTCCAATTTTCCAATTTTCCAATTTTCCAATTTTCCAATTTTCAATTTTCCAATTTTCCAATTTTCCAATTTTCCAATTTTCCAATTTTCCAATTTTCCAATTTTCCAATTTTCCAATTTTCCAATTTTCCAATTTTCCAATTTTCCAATTTTCCAATTTTCCAATTTTCCAATTTTCCAATTTTCCAATTTTCCAATTTTCCAATTTTCCAATTTTCCAATTTTCCAATTTTCCAATTTTCCAATTTTCCAATTTTCCAATTTTCCAATTTTCCAATTTTCCAATTTTCCAATTTTCCAATTTTCCAATTTTCCAATTTTCCAATTTTCCAATTTTCCAATTTTCCAATTTTCCAATTTTCCAATTTTCCAATTTTCCAATTTTCCAATTTTCCAATTTTCCAATTTTCCAATTTTCCAATTTTCCAATTTTCCAATTTTCCAATTTTCCAATTTTCCAATTTTCCAATTTTCCAATTTTCCAATTTTCCAATTTTCCAATTTTCCAATTTTCCAATTTTCCAATTTTCCAATTTTCCAATTTTCCAATTTTCCAATTTTCCAATTTTCCAATTTTCCAATTTTCCAATTTTCCAATTTTCCAATTTTCCAATTTTCCAATTTTCCAATTTTCCAATTTTCCAATTTTCCAATTTTCCAATTTTCCAATTTTCCAATTTTCCAATTTTCCAATTTTCCAATTTTCCAATTTTCCAATTTTCCAATTTTCCAATTTTCCAATTTTCCAATTTTCCAATTTTCCAATTTTCCAATTTTCCAATTTTCCAATTTTCCAATTTTCCAATTTTCCAATTTTCCAATTTTCCAATTTTCCAATTTTCCAATTTTCCAATTTTCCAATTTTCCAATTTTCCAATTTTCCAATTTTCCAATTTTCCAATTTTCCAATTTTCCAATTTTCCAATTTTCCAATTTTCCAATTTTCCAATTTTCCAATTTTCCAATTTTCCAATTTTCCAATTTTCCAATTTTCCAATTTTCCAATTTTCCAATTTTCCAATTTTCCAATTTTCCAATTTTCCAATTTTCCAATTTTCCAATTTTCCAATTTTCCAATTTTCCAATTTTCCAATTTTCCAATTTTCCAATTTTCCAATTTTCCAATTTTCCAATTTTCCAATTTTCCAATTTTCCAATTTTCCAATTTTCCAATTTTCCAATTTTCCAATTTTCCAATTTTCCAATTTTCCAATTTTCCAATTTTCCAATTTTCCAATTTTCCAATTTTCCAATTTTCCAATTTTCCAATTTTCCAATTTTCCAATTTTCCAATTTTCCAATTTTCCAATTTTCCAATTTTCCAATTTTCCAATTTTCCAATTTTCCAATTTTCCAATTTTCCAATTTTCCAATTTTCCAATTTTCCAATTTTCCAATTTTCCAATTTTCCAATTTTCCAATTTTCCAATTTTCCAATTTTCCAATTTTCCAATTTTCCAATTTTCCAATTTTCCAATTTTCCAATTTTCCAATTTTCCAATTTTCCAATTTTCCAATTTTCCAATTTTCCAATTTTCCAATTTTCCAATTTTCCAATTTTCCAATTTTCCAATTTTCCAATTTTCCAATTTTCCAATTTTCCAATTTTCCAATTTTCCAATTTTCCAATTTTCCAATTTTCCAATTTTCCAATTTTCCAATTTTCCAATTTTCCAATTTTCCAATTTTCCAATTTTCCAATTTTCCAATTTTCCAATTTTCCAATTTTCCAATTTTCCAATTTTCCAATTTTCCAATTTTCCAATTTTCCAATTTTCCAATTTTCCAATTTTCCAATTTTCCAATTTTCCAATTTTCCAATTTTCCAATTTTCCAATTTTCCAATTTTCCAATTTTCCAATTTTCCAATTTTCCAATTTTCCAATTTTCCAATTTTCCAATTTTCCAATTTTCCAATTTTCCAATTTTCCAATTTTCCAATTTTCCAATTTTCCAATTTTCCAATTTTCCAATTTTCCAATTTTCCAATTTTCCAATTTTCCAATTTTCCAATTTTCCAATTTTCCAATTTTCCAATTTTCCAATTTTCCAATTTTCCAATTTTCCAATTTTCCAATTTTCCAATTTTCCAATTTTCCAATTTTCCAATTTTCCAATTTTCCAATTTTCCAATTTTCCAATTTTCCAATTTTCCAATTTTCCAATTTTCCAATTTTCCAATTTTCCAATTTTCCAATTTTCCAATTTTCCAATTTTCCAATTTTCCAATTTTCCAATTTTCCAATTTTCCAATTTTCCAATTTTCCAATTTTCCAATTTTCCAATTTTCCAATTTTCCAATTTTCCAATTTTCCAATTTTCCAATTTTCCAATTTTCCAATTTTCCAATTTTCCAATTTTCCAATTTTCCAATTTTCCAATTTTCCAATTTTCCAATTTTCCAATTTTCCAATTTTCCAATTTTCCAATTTTCCAATTTTCCAATTTTCCAATTTTCCAATTTTCCAATTTTCCAATTTTCCAATTTTCCAATTTTCCAATTTTCCAATTTTCCAATTTTCCAATTTTCCAATTTTCCAATTTTCCAATTTTCCAATTTTCCAATTTTCCAATTTTCCAATTTTCCAATTTTCCAATTTTCCAATTTTCCAATTTTCCAATTTTCCAATTTTCCAATTTTCCAATTTTCCAATTTTCCAATTTTCCAATTTTCCAATTTTCCAATTTTCCAATTTTCCAATTTTCCAATTTTCCAATTTTCCAATTTTCCAATTTTCCAATTTTCCAATTTTCCAATTTTCCAATTTTCCAATTTTCCAATTTTCCAATTTTCCAATTTTCCAATTTTCCAATTTTCCAATTTTCCAATTTTCCAATTTTCCAATTTTCCAATTTTCCAATTTTCCAATTTTCCAATTTTCCAATTTTCCAATTTTCCAATTTTCCAATTTTCCAATTTTCCAATTTTCCAATTTTCCAATTTTCCAATTTTCCAATTTTCCAATTTTCCAATTTTCCAATTTTCCAATTTTCCAATTTTCCAATTTTCCAATTTTCCAATTTTCCAATTTTCCAATTTTCCAATTTTCCAATTTTCCAATTTTCCAATTTTCCAATTTTCCAATTTTCCAATTTTCCAATTTTCCAATTTTCCAATTTTCCAATTTTCCAATTTTCCAATTTTCCAATTTTCCAATTTTCCAATTTTCCAATTTTCCAATTTTCCAATTTTCCAATTTTCCAATTTTCCAATTTTCCAATTTTCCAATTTTCCAATTTTCCAATTTTCCAATTTTCCAATTTTCCAATTTTCCAATTTTCCAATTTTCCAATTTTCCAATTTTCCAATTTTCCAATTTTCCAATTTTCCAATTTTCCAATTTTCCAATTTTCCAATTTTCCAATTTTCCAATTTTCCAATTTTCCAATTTTCCAATTTTCCAATTTTCCAATTTTCCAATTTTCCAATTTTCCAATTTTCCAATTTTCCAATTTTCCAATTTTCCAATTTTCCAATTTTCCAATTTTCCAATTTTCCAATTTTCCAATTTTCCAATTTTCCAATTTTCCAATTTTCCAATTTTCCAATTTTCCAATTTTCCAATTTTCCAATTTTCCAATTTTCCAATTTTCCAATTTTCCAATTTTCCAATTTTCCAATTTTCCAATTTTCCAATTTTCCAATTTTCCAATTTTCCAATTTTCCAATTTTCCAATTTTCCAATTTTCCAATTTTCCAATTTTCCAATTTTCCAATTTTCCAATTTTCCAATTTTCCAATTTTCCAATTTTCCAATTTTCCAATTTTCCAATTTTCCAATTTTCCAATTTTCCAATTTTCCAATTTTCCAATTTTCCAATTTTCCAATTTTCCAATTTTCCAATTTTCCAATTTTCCAATTTTCCAATTTTCCAATTTTCCAATTTTCCAATTTTCCAATTTTCCAATTTTCCAATTTTCCAATTTTCCAATTTTCCAATTTTCCAATTTTCCAATTTTCCAATTTTCCAATTTTCCAATTTTCCAATTTTCCAATTTTCCAATTTTCCAATTTTCCAATTTTCCAATTTTCCAATTTTCCAATTTTCCAATTTTCCAATTTTCCAATTTTCCAATTTTCCAATTTTCCAATTTTCCAATTTTCCAATTTTCCAATTTTCCAATTTTCCAATTTTCCAATTTTCCAATTTTCCAATTTTCCAATTTTCCAATTTTCCAATTTTCCAATTTTCCAATTTTCCAATTTTCCAATTTTCCAATTTTCCAATTTTCCAATTTTCCAATTTTCCAAATTTTCCAATTTTCCAATTTTCCAATTTTCCAATTTTCCAATTTTCCAATTTTCCAATTTTCCAATTTTCCAATTTTCCAATTTTCCAATTTTCCAATTTTCCAATTTTCCAATTTTCCAATTTTCCAATTTTCCAATTTTCCAATTTTCCAATTTTCCAATTTTCCAATTTTCCAATTTTCCAATTTTCCAATTTTCCAATTTTCCAATTTTCCAATTTTCCAATTTTCCAATTTTCCAATTTTCCAATTTTCCAATTTTCCAATTTTCCAATTTTCCAATTTTCCAATTTTCCAATTTTCCAATTTTCCAATTTTCCAATTTTCCAATTTTCCAATTTTCCAATTTTCCAATTTTCCAATTTTCCAATTTTCCAATTTTCCAATTTTCCAATTTTCCAATTTTCCAATTTTCCAATTTTCCAATTTTCCAATTTTCCAATTTTCCAATTTTCCAATTTTCCAATTTTCCAATTTTCCAATTTTCCAATTTTCCAATTTTCCAATTTTCCAATTTTCCAATTTTCCAATTTTCCAATTTTCCAATTTTCCAATTTTCCAATTTTCCAATTTTCCAATTTTCCAATTTTCCAATTTTCCAATTTTCCAATTTTCCAATTTTCCAATTTTCCAATTTTCCAATTTTCCAATTTTCCAATTTTCCAATTTTCCAATTTTCCAATTTTCCAATTTTCCAATTTTCCAATTTTCCAATTTTCCAATTTTCCAATTTTCCAATTTTCCAATTTTCCAATTTTCCAATTTTCCAATTTTCCAATTTTCCAATTTTCCAATTTTCCAATTTTCCAATTTTCCAATTTTCCAATTTTCCAATTTTCCAATTTTCCAATTTTCCAATTTTCCAATTTTCCAATTTTCCAATTTTCCAATTTTCCAATTTTCCAATTTTCCAATTTTCCAATTTTCCAATTTTCCAATTTTCCAATTTTCCAATTTTCCAATTTTCCAATTTTCCAATTTTCCAATTTTCCAATTTCCAATTTTCCAATTTTCCAATTTTCCAATTTTCCAATTTTCCAATTTTCCAATTTTCCAATTTTCCAATTTTCCAATTTTCCAATTTTGCAAAAAAAAATGGACAAAATGGACAAAATGGACAAAATGGACAAAATGGACAAAATGGACAAAATGGACAAAATGGACAAAATGGACAAAATGGACAAAATGGACAAAATGGACAAAATGGACAAAATGGACAAAATGGACAAAATGGACAAAATGGACAAAATGGACAAAAGGACAAAATGGACAAAATGGACAAAATGGACAAAATGGACAAAATGGACAAAATGGGCAAAAGGACAAAATGGACAAAATGGACAAAATGGACAAAATTGACAAAATGAGCAAAAGGACAAAATGGACAAAATGGACAAAATGGACAAAATGGACAAAATGGACAAAATGGACAAAGTGGACCAAATGGACAAAATGGACAAAAGGATAAAAGGACAAAAGGGCAAAAGGACAAAATGGACAAAATGGACAAAATGGACAAAATGGACAAAATGGACAAAATGGACAAAATGGACAAAATGGACAAAATGGACAAAATGGACAAAATGGACAAAATGGACAAAATGGACAAAATGGACAAAATGGACAAAATGGAAAAAATGGACAAAATGGACAAAATGGACAAAATGAACAAAATGAACAAAATGGACAAAAGGACAAAAGGACAAAAGGACAAAATGGACAAAATGGACAAAAGGACAAAATGGACAAAATGGACAAAATGGACAAAATGGACAAAATGGACAAAATGGACAAAATGGACAAAATGGACAAAATGGACAAAATGGACAAAGGGACAAAAGGACAAAATGGACAAAATGGACAAAATGGACAAAATGGACAAAATGGACAAAATGGACAAAATGGACAAAATGGACAAAATGGACAAAATGGACAAAATGGACAAAATGGACAAAATGGACAAAATGGACAAAATGGACAAAATGGACAAAATGGACAAAATGGACAAAATGGACAAAATGGACAAAATGGACAAAATGGACAAAATGGACAAAATGGACAAAATGGACAAAATGGACAAAATGGACAAAATGGACAAAATGGACAAAATGGACAAAATGGACAAAATGGACAAAATGGACAAAATGGACAAAATGGACAAAATGGACAAAATGGACAAAATGGACAAAATGGACAAAATGGACAAAATGGACAAAATGGACAAAATGGACAAAATGGACAAAATGGACAAAATGGACAAAATGGACAAAATGGACAAAATGGACAAAATGGACAAAATGGACAAAATGGACAAAATGGACAAAATGGACAAAATAGACAAAATGGACAAAATGGACAAAATGGACAAAATGGACAAAATGGACAAAATGGACAAAATGGACAAAATGGACAAAAGGACAAAAGGACCAAAGGACAAAAGGACAAAAGGACAAAAGGACAAAAGGACAAAAGGACAAAAGGACAAAAGGACAAAAGGACAAAAGGACAAAAGGACAAAAGGACAAAAGGACAAAAGGACAAAAGGACAAAAGGACAAAAGGACAAAAGGACAAAAGGACAAAAGGACAAAAGGACAAAAGGACAAAAGGACAAAAGGACAAAAGGACAAAAGGACAGAAGGACAGAAGGACAAAAGGACAAAATGGACAAAATGGACAAAATGGACAAAATGGACAAAATGGACAAAATGGACAAAATGGACAAAATGGACAAAATGGACAAAATGGACAAAATGGACAAAATGGACAAAATGGACAAAATGGACAAAATGGACAAAATGGACAAAATGGACAAAATGGACAAAATGGACAAAATGGACAAAATGGACAAAATGGACAAAATGGACAAAATGGACAAAATGGACAAAATGGACAAAATGGACAAAATGGACAAAATGGACAAAATGGACAAAATGGACAAAATGGACAAAATGGACAAAATGGACAAAATGGACAAAATGGACAAAATGGACAAAATGGACAAAATGGACAAAATGGACAAAATGGACAAAATGGACAAAATGGACAAAATGGACAAAATGGACAAAATGGACAAAATGGACAAAATGGACAAAATGGACAAAATGGACAAAATGGACAAAATGGACAAAATGGACAAAATGGACAAAATGGACAAAATGGACAAAATGGACAAAATGGACAAAATGGACAAAATGGACAAAATGGACAAAATGGACAAAATGGACAAAATGGACAAAATGGACAAAATGGACAAAATGGACAAAATGGACAAAATGGACAAAATGGACAAAATGGACAAAATGGACAAAATGGACAAAATGGACAAAATGGACAAAATGGACAAAATGGACAAAATGGACAAAATGGACAAAATGGACAAAATGGACAAAATTGACAAAATGGACAAAATGGACAAAATGGACAAAATGGACAAAATGGACAAAATGGACAAAATGGACAAAATGGACAAAATGGACAAAATGGACAAAATGGACAAAATGGACAAAATGGACAAAATGGACAAAATGGACAAAATGAACAAAATGGACAAAATGGACAAAATGGACAAAATGGACAAAATGGACAAAATGAACAAAATGGACAATATGGACAAAATGGACAAAAGGATAAAAAGACAAAAGGACAAAATGGACAAAAGGACAAAAGGACAAAATGGACAAAATGGACAAAATGGACAAAATGGACAAAATGGACAAAATGGACAAAATGGACAAAATGGACAAAATGGACAAAATGGACAAAATGGACAAAATGGACAAAATGGACAAAATGGACAAAATGGACAAAATGGACAAAATGGACAAAATGGAAAAAATGGACAAAATGGACAAAATGGACAAAATGGACAAAATGGACAAAATGGACAAAATGGACAAAATGGACAAAATGGACAAAATGGACAAAATGGACAAAATGGACAAAATGGACAAAATGGACAAAATGGACAAAATGGACAAAATGGACAAAATGGACAAAATGGACAAAATGGACAAAATGGACAAAATGGACAAAATGGACAAAATGGACAAAATGGACAAAATGGACAAAATGGACAAAATGGACAAAATGGACAAAATGGACAAAATGGACAAAAGGACAAAAGGACAAAAGGACAAAAGGACAAAAGGACCAAAGGACAAAATGGACAAAATGGACAAAAGGACAAAAGGACAAAAGGACAAAAGGACAAAAGGACAAAAGGTCAAAAGGACAAAAGGACAAAAGGGCAAAAGGGCAAAAGGACAAAACGGCAAAACGGCAAAAGGACAAAAGGACAAAACGACAAAAGGACAAAAGGACAAAAGGACAAAAGGACAAAAGGACAAAAGGACAAAAGGACAAAAGGACAAAAGGACAAAAGGACAAAAGGACAAAAGGACAAAAGGACAAAAGGACAAAAGGACAAAAGGACAAATGGACAAAAGGAAAAATGGACAAAAGGACAAAAGGACAAAAGGACAAATGGACAAAAGGAAAAATGGACAAAAGGACAAAAGGACAAAAGGACAAAAGGACAAAAGGACAAAAGGACAAAAGGACAAAAGGACAAAAGGACAAAAGGACAAAAGGACAAAAGGACAAAAGGACAAAAGGACAAAAGGACAAAAGGACAAAAGGACAAAAGGACAAAAGGACAAAAGGACAAAAGGACAAAAGGACAAAAGGACAAAAGGACAAAAGGACAAAAGGACAAAAGGACAGAAGGACAGAAGGACAAAAGGACAAAAGGACAAAAGGACAAAAGGACAAACGGACAAAATGGACAAAATGGACAAAATGGACAAAATGGACAAAATGGACAAAATGGACAAAATGGACAAAATGGACAAAATGGACAAAATGGACAAAATGGACAAAATGGACAAAATGGACAAAATGGACAAAATGGACAAAATGGACAAAATGGACAAAATGGACAAAATGGACAAAATGGACAAAATGGACAAAATGGACAAAATGGACAAAATGGACAAAATGGACAAAATGGACAAAATGGACAAAATGGACAAAATGGACAAAATGGACAAAATGGACAAAATGGACAAAATGGACAAAATGGACAAAATGGACAAAATGGACAAAATGGACAAAATGGACAAAATGGACAAAATGGACAGAATGAACAAAATGGACAAAATGGACAAAATGGACAAAATGGACAAAATGGACAAAATGGACAAAATGGACAAAATGGACAAAATGGACAAAATGAACAAAATGGACAATATGGACAAAATGGACAAAAGGATAAAAAGACAAAAGGACAAAATGGACAAAAGGACAAAAGGACAAAAGGACAAAATGGACAAAATGGACAAAATGGACAAAATGGACAAAATGGACAAAATGGACAAAATGGACAAAATGGACAAAATGGACAAAATGGACAAAATGGACAAAATGGACAAAATGGACAAAATGGACAAAATGGACAAAATGGACAAAATGGACAAAATGGACAAAATGGAAAAAATGGACAAAATGGACAAAATGGACAAAATGGACAAAATGGACAAAATGGACAAAATGGACAAAATGGACAAAATGGACAAAATGGACAAAATGGACAAAATGGACAAAATGGACAAAATGGACAAAATGGACAAAATGGACAAAATGGACAAAATGGACAAAATGGACAAAATGGACAAAATGGACAAAATGGACAAAATGGACAAAATGGACAAAATGGACAGAATGGACAAAATGGACAAAATGGACAAAATGGACAAAATGGACAAAATGGACAAAATGGACAAAATGGACAAAATGGACAAAATGGACAAAATGGACAAAATGGACAAAATGGACAAAATGGACAAAATGGACAAAATGGACAAAATGGACAAAATGGACAAAATGGACAAAATGGACAAAATGGACAAAATGGACAAAAGGACAAAAGGACAAAAGGACAAAAGGACAAAAGGACAAAAGGACCAAAGGACAAAATGGACAAAAGGACAAAAGGACAAAAGGACAAAAGGACAAAAGGACAAAAGGACAAAAGGACAAAAGGACAAAAGGACAAAAGGACAAAAGGACAAAAGGTCAAAAGGACAAAAGGACAAAAGGGCAAAAGGGCAAAAGGACAAAACGGCAAAAGGACAAAAGGACAAAACGACAAAAGGACAAAAGGACAAAAGGACAAAAGGACAAAAGGACAAAAGGACAAAAGGACAAAAGGACAAAAGGACAAAAGGACAAAAGGACAAAAGGACAAAAGGACAAAAGGACAAAAGGACAAATGGACAAAAGGAAAAATGGACAAAAGGACAAAAGGACAAATGGACAAAAGGAAAAATGGACAAAAGGACAAAAGGACAAAAGGACAAAAGGACAAAAGGACAAAAGGACAAAAGGACAAAAGGACAAAAGGACAAAAGAACAAAAGGACAAAAGGACAAAAGGACAAAAGGACAAAAGGACAAAAGGACAGAATGCGCAAAAGGACAAAATGGACAAGAGGACAAAATGGACAAAAGGACAATAGGACAGAGGACAAATGATAATATTCAAAAAAGAACTAGCATTGCTATTCGCTGTTGCAATATGGGATATCCCAATAATATCAATCTACACTGCAGCAGTCAAACGACGTGCAAAGTCTAAACTCGTTTAGCACGAAAGTCTTTCCTTTATTTTCACAAACTAAAAATCTAACTTCACTCGTTGGATCCACTCAACATCCCGCACAGGTGCTGCCATCTCCTTATCGTTTTCCCATCTCTAGCTAGGGAGATTCGTCCAGGACTAACGACTCCGACGAGAACCAAGTGAACGACAAACAAACTTTTCTAATGCCGTTAGTGCTCAATACGTTCGTTACACAGTGTGCATAGTGAATTGAAACATTGACTTCCTTATTTTATCAAAAAATGCACTCTGCATCTGAGGGAACGATTATTGACCTTCGTTTTTTTTTTCTAAAAAATAAAGTTCCGGTCACAATCGACTGACGCTGAAAGAACCAATCACGGCCAACTGAGATTGGCGCTACGCACGTGACCGCACAAATCCATGTAAAAGTTCAAAATTGACTGTTTTTTTTGTCAATATGCAATTAAGGTCGAGCGACGTTGTCCGGCCTACTGTGACGACGAAGAGCACCAATTTTGGTTGCGTGGCCACTTTTTTCTCGCATACGTGTCTGTTATCCGTTCCGACATGCCACACGTTAATATTTTAGCACAAATTGAGGCAAAAACCGCAATCACACACACTAACAATTCACTCCAACCAACCTGCAGACAACAAAAACGGTTCCATCCACCGCAATCACTTTGGACGGGATCGGACGAGGTTTTTTTTCCTCTATAAAATGTCCAGCCGACCAAGGACCAAATGTCACCGGCAGAGAAACAGCCACTGACAGGGCCGACGACGAAAGTTTGTCAATCTGATTTCCATAAACTTAATCTTTTTATGGCCTCTCGTCCCGTGGTCGCTCCACGGCACAATTCGGTGCTCGGCGGTTCATCAGCCACGGGTCCGCTGCAGTAGGCTCCGGGCCAACATGACACATTCTGGTTGTACAATGACAGGAACATGAACCGTTCTCCCACAGCAGCGGGAAACTGGGCCATCAAAGCCTTTTCAGGGGGTATGAAAAGATGTCATCAATTTTGAATGTCAGTGTTGTTGTTGTTTTTTTTTGTGTGTTTTCGGTGGCGAGGCTCGTGGCATCATTCCGGACGATTTTCTGCTAAAACGTTTAAAACACAGTGATGAAGTTTGATTGTTTCCTAGTTGTTCCTAGAAACTCAATTATAACCGAGAGTTAGTGGAAATTTTCCGGGACTAGGATGAAGTTTTCGGCTAATCGGTTTGTCCGTGAACATAACGTCACAAATCCTGACAATTGACCTCACTCAACGGGAGCGATAGCTTGCGTAATTTGAGATAACAGATATATAGGACAAAATCCATCGGCAGTGATTCGTTAGGACGTCCCTTCCAACTTCCAACTCACGTCAGACTCGTTCGCTCGTAAATGAATCCCAATAGGAGGAACGTGAGCTGGACCAAATATTATCATTATCACGTCATCTTAGACCAGTGCTCCCGGCATGGTCAACTGCGATGGGACGTGCTGGGTGCGTGTGTCTGTGCCGGACGAAGATTAGCTCATGCGAATCCGATCAAAGTAGTCTGCACTATTACCGTAGGAGAGGGTAAAGGATCCCAGTCGTCGTTTTATTGCCCACTCGTGACTTGTTCATTCGCTTGTAGCTAAGGAGGTGATAATGGACGCTCCAAGATGGCGATGACTGTGTTTGCCTGAGAGATCTGCGATAAAGGTTGAAGTGCAACTCACTTTTTATGGTTCTTTCGTGTTGTTTTTTTTTGGAAAAGAGATTTTTTTAATTAACCATCGCGCAGTTTTCCAGCTGCTAACATTTGTCATCCCCGCACATTCCCTCATTAGGGCACACGAAATTGATTCAACCGAAGGATTTTTTTTTTTGGGAAAAACAAGCTCTAATCTATCATCATTTTACAGCGTTCTTTCCCTCTTCGTTGCGATGAGAAGGACGAGGAAATACTATGTACCAAGACCATGTTCTCGCCGAGTTTTGATTAATTCTATCGCATTTCTCTTGTTCCGAATAAAAGATGAGCTGTTCGGATGTAGGTCAAAGTTTAAAGCATTCCTCTCCGTTGCATGCATTAGGCAACATTTATCACAATGTGTTACCCCCCCCCCCCCCCTCTTCTACCCTGACGGCGAACCCCATTGCCGTTGACACTAATGTGGTTAGAAACAACATCTCATCCGGATTACTGACACATGCACGACCCCGGTTGCTTGGATGTGACAAATTGCTTCGCACACGCTTGAATTCACTTTCCGCACGTGCCGCGGCGCCTTGCAGTGGCTAATAAGCGCGCGCTTGGTTCCGCACATCAGCTTCTGGGAGTTTTCAAAACCAGTTAAAGCTGTGACATAGATCTAGTTGGCCTTGCCTTTCGTGACTTATACAGGAGACAGTGTTGGCAAATCTAAGATAATTTTTAATTCAGTATTTTGATTAATGATTGGATTATTGTAGTACCGTTTGATTTCCAATATTTCATATTTTTTATCATTGACCAGCTTCGTCACCTTTTTTTTGGCAACTATCTCACCCGAATCAGGGATGCTCCGAAACAACAAATATTAGCTCAACCGCTGCTAAAACCCTAAGTCCTGTCAACAGGACCGCCGCGAACGGGTGCTACTGCATCAGTTGAACGACAAGCAAATATTTACCCCGGAAAAGTGACTCCGTATCAGCGGAAATCCGGAGAAGGGTACACGGTGCACGACGCGTTGCAATGACAATACTATGAATTTACTCTGTCTGTCCGAGAGGGTTTTTGGATGCACGTGAAGCGAAATCCCCGGTGCACTAATTGTGGTCAGGAATGCGCGGCGGGGGACGAGGAAAATAGCTGGATGCTGTTTGAGTAAACCGGAACACACGTCAAGTTAGCGATGCGTGTTGACTTTGGAATAAAACACTCCCGGGTATGTAGTCCTAAAGATTATCTTTCACTGGGGCCAGCATCATAGATCTCGGTACCGTCGGTGAACCAACAAACCAAAATCAGTCGAAAATTTCCTTCGTTTATTCCAGTTCCCAATTTGAAACGATGATGATAGTGAATTGCTTCCGGGAACTGGTTTCCGTTGTGGGCAGTCTGGCGACCGTGTTGGCAGGTTGCCACCTGATTTTCGTAAGCGACGTACAATCATTGAGTGGAAGGTGTAATCAGTGATGGACTGGCAAGTTTTCAGATACGGTGGAAAGGGATTATGTAGATATCTTTTTGGTTTAGGAGAAGCATGAGATAAGGGCCTGGGAATAAATTAAGGATAATTTAAATTGTACAATGTTCCTTTTTTAGGAAAAGATAGATAACGATAGAATCTGGCTTCAGGTAAGCGCACGACCAAACAACATGCCCTATGTTTTGCGAACCCAGCTTCAGACGGACAATGTGGAAATTCCTAAGTTCGAGCCGAGTATGTCTCGAAACGCAGTATTATTGGCAATGCACCTACTTCCGCTCGACAAACTCTACTGTTCTTACATTTCGTCAGGAGTTTGTCTGACATTGATCCGATATCATTGTGTGTGTAAGTGTGTTTTAGCGAGTAGATAAAAAATTTCAAAAAAGCTCTGAGATGGCGGGAAAAAATGTGCAAAACTTTGGGTCTCAGGGAACGGGTTTGGGCTGCCATCACCCGAGCCGCTAATAACAATTGCTCTTGCCCAGAACGTGATTCCTCCTTTTATGTGCATAGCACCCATTCTAATTCAACTATTTAGTAGTTTGTTCCTTCAGTAGGGTTACAGCCCTACTCTTTGACGCACCACCAGTTCTCCACCATCTACTCCCTTATGCCATTCAGCACTACGACTCGGCTCCCTTGTGCCAGTTAGCACCGCAACTCCCTTCTCGTACAATCAGGGCCGGCGGAAAGCGTGGGTAGTATGGGTAGTACTACCTGTGGAGTTTAGCCATTATGCCACATCAATTGTCTGGCAAAATGGGGAAAGGACACGGAGCTTTGCACCAAACACAACTTACCCATTCGACGGCACGTAGACAAAAGAGGCAGATTCTCTCCCTAGTTTTATTACGACAGCAGAAGCAGTGTTGGCAAACCTTCCAAACCTTTTTGTATTGTCAACGTCAGTTGATGGCTCGCCGAGGGGTGTACTGCAGCCCATGTATACCGAAACCATAGGGTGTATCCCACATCCCACTCCTTCTCTAAAAAAAAAGGTGCTCGGCTCCTATTCAGATTTTTTTCTGAAAAGTGTACGTGAATAATATAATAATGTCATTGTGAAATTTTTTATTGTCGATTATCGATGAAGATTCATAGCTAGGATCTTACATATCGAAGTGTTCCACTATGTCGATCTGGTTGAGTGGCTGCACGCATATTCGCCTTTTCCAACTCTACCAGCCTCACATAGTCCTGGAGGTAGGAAGGAGTTTTCCTTTCTCTCGGACAGCGAGTCTGGGGTTCTACTACGATTGGCCTTGATCCTGTAATTGGAGCTCTCCAATCATGAACTCTCCTCGTTTGGGATACGTGTCGCTTCAAAAGTTAACCGTCGTCATCAGAAAGTAGCAAATTACCGTTGGACTGTTCCATAACAGTAAATTTCTTCGGATCAAATCTACTATCACCTTTTGCGCGGGAATGTCTCGCAACGATGACACGATGTCCTGGTAGGACATGGCACTCCTTGGCGCCCCGACGAGTATCTTCACGTTTCTTACCTTCCAGCTTAGCTTCTTGATCTCGTTGGTCGATCAATTCATCTTGAACGTTTACCTTTCAATTATATACGAATGAAAAAATTAGATCATAGAAAATAGCACCAATCGCTATAAAAATACATAAACAGCGTTACTGTTATCCTGTTTCATTGCCACAAATACACTGTTAAAAGACGCATGACTACAGTAACGCAATTTATTTCCGAAACAAAATAAATTATCTTCAAATTGCTGAACATTATAGAATAAACATGATTGAATGGGAGATCATAGCGTATCATATATCGGACTATATAACTCACCTTGCCCCGCATCAAAAGTGGAAGTCCGCGGTGAATTTTTCTGCCATTCATCAACACTTCCGGTGCGACTTTTGTAACCGCATGAGCTGCACAATTGTGAGCTTTGACAGCGGCTTTATGTTCATCCATATAGTGGGTTCCATTTGAGGCAGCAGTTATCATGGCCTTATTGATGAGTTTCATGTACCTTTCAATAAGGCCGTTTTGCTGGGGAAACAGCGGAGTCGAGTAAACAGTCTTAATCCCCCGATCAGCACAGTATTGAGAAAATTCTTGACCATTGAAGGGCGGGCCATTATCGGTCTTGATGTTTTTAGGAAATCCTTCTCTGTAAAATATATCGTCCAATACACTTCTTGTATATTCAAAGCTGGTCAATTTCACCGGGTGGGCAATTATATATCTAGATCTGTACTCAACTAATACCAGTATGTAGATTCCACCAAACCTTGAGTATGGCCCGTTGAAATCTACGGCGATTGTTTCCCATATATTTTTGGGGGCAAATATACGTTGCATAGGGGTGGTTCTTTCAGGATTTCCGTTGGTGGCACATGTTTGACAAGATTTCACCCACTCCTCAGCATCCTTCGTCATTCCAGGCCACCACACACGCTCTCTGAGTATCGTTTTTAGTTTCCCAGCCATCGGGTGACCGTCATGAGCAACTTCCAGAGCCTTAGGGCGAAGAGCTTCCGGAATAACCACACGTCCTTCTTTGGTTATTAATCCGTCCATGGTGTGAAGATTATCAGCCAGTACTTCGAATTTCCGTAAGTGCTTTGGCCAAATTCCGGTTTCTAGGGCTAACGATACTTGAGTTAGGGTGCTGTCCACTACAGTTGCTTTCTTAATTTCTTCTTCTGTCAAGAAACCAACAGCGTTAGCCTCTAGTTTCGCGATCTCCCATGGAATCGCTGTTTCATTGAAAGCTCCATCGTGTCCATCATACAGACGTGACGATGGATCGGCTATGTTGAACCTTCCTTCGACATATTCAACCACATAGTCATATGGGGTAAGCCGTAAGGCCCAGCCATCGGCTCTAGTGAGTGCCCTTTTAAAATCCTCTCTTGAACGATTAAGCATGAAGGTAATTCCCTTAGCATCTGTACGTAGAGTGAAGTGTCTTCCCAGCAAATAATATGAAAAATATTCGACTGCCCAAACAGCACCCAAGGCCTCTCGCTGGTTTTGGGCATATTTCTTCTCTGTGGGTGTTAGTGCTTTCGAAGCAAAACTGATTATTCGAGGAGTTCCGTTCCTACTCTCCTGTACAAGAACCGCACCCAGGGCAATCGGTGAGGCATCAGTATACAATACTGTTTTGTCCGCATCCGAAAAATATCCCAAAGTGGTCGTACAATGAATAATTTTCTGTTTTGTGGCCTCGAAGGCTTCCGATTGACGAGGTCCCCAAGTCCAAGACTTCGTTGTTGCCACTTCCCATAGGGAGCGAGTTAGGTCCGCGAAATTCTGTATATACGGACTGAGGAAAGCTGCCAACCCCAAAAAACTCCATAGTTCAGAGGCGGTTGAGGGTTCCCGGAATTTCAGTACGTGACGTATTTTTGCATCTTCAATATGAAAGCCATTCTCATCAATCCGATGTCCGAGGAACTGTATGCTTTCCTTGTCAAATTCACATTTAGAAACATTTAAGCTAAGATTGTTTTCTCGTAAGATCCTCAATACTTTTGCAACCGTCTTGTGCAGCTGTTCTATTGAACTAGCAACCAACTAAAATTCTTGTCATCTCACGCTGGAAAATCTCCGGAGCGCAGTTAACTCCGAACATGAGACGTGTGAAGCGGTACATTCCACCCTCGGTGAGAAAAGTTGTCAGCTCGCGGGAGTCCTTTGCCAACTCAAGATGATAATAAGCACTGGTTAAGTCCAGCTTGGTGAAAAATTTTGAACCGTGTAGCTTTACCTTCATCTCGTGAATAAGCGGTAGTCTGAAATATTCCCGTTTTATAGCCTTATTGGGACCTCGCATGTTCACGACTAGTCTGAAGTCGCTTCTCCCCTTTGCTACCGCTGACATCCCACTAATCCACTTTGGTGCTGAGGTAACCTTTTCAATAATACCTCGTGTTTCCATATCATGGAGCCGGAGCCTTGCTGCTTCTCGGAATGCAGCAAGAATGTTAAAATAGGCATTACGCTCCGGAGGGACAGATGGGTCTATACTGAATCTGACCCTCACCCCTGGCATCTTGGGAAATAGTTTCGTTTCATCCGCATTTCCGCAATTATTAATAAACGGACCCACTTTGAGGAGATTCATATCACTTGATGTAATCCTTCCAAGAAGTGCTCTTTCTCCGTTCGGTACTACTAAAAAATCTGCTTGTATAGCCGGATTGTTTGTGCCAAGCACTGTAATAACTGATTTAAATGCACATTCTACATGTAACGGCTGCTTCGCTGCATAAGCTTTAAGGTTTGTATTTTCAGGAAAGTTTATCTGACGAATCGTAAATAGGCCCATTTCACAGTCCATTTGCAACTGCTCCCAATCTTTTCTTCCAATTATGTTAACGTCTGCGCCTGAATCAGTAAGAAATTTTATCGGACTAGAAGAGTCCAATTTGCAGCTGACAAGTACATCTTGTAGAGAAAGTGCGTTGATGTACTGCAATTGAATTGAGGAGAAAAGAAAAGTGCAGAAAATATTGTATTACATTGGGCTTCTCCGTGTTTACTGTACGTTTCAAGACATTGAGCTCTTACTTTTAAATCTTAACTTTAAACTAGCGTGTAATTTTGCAACCTTTGTTATATAGCTTGGAATTACAAGAGTATTCCCTTAAGATATCAATAGTTTTTTTTTTCGTTCAAGCGTCAGTGAAACTTAATGAAACTTTACATTCAAAGTTTAAAAAAAACAGTAAATGCATACTGTTGCTATTTGGAAACATACTGAACTTTGTAATTAAAAACCTGAGCTAATGGTATATATTGTATCCATCCCGAGAAATGAGTACCAAGAATAGTGAAAATCATGCATTCAAGTGGTCAATCTTAAGATATAATCACCAAGGAAAAAAGTAACGGAAATGAAAAACGTAAGATATATTAACTGCATTTTAATAAATTTCGAATTCAAGCTGCCTACTAGACAAACGGTTCTTCAGACCGTATTAATCACATAAAATCCCCATGCTTTGGGGCAAAAATATAATATTAATAATAATTATGATTGTGTTTTCATACCTGTTCTTCCTCATTCTCTGGTTCTATCGGATTTTGTTGTGTGAGCTGGTCAACCCTCATCTTTTGACGACAACATGACTCAAAGTGCCCGAGCTTACCACACCGACGACAGTTTTTGTTCAAAGCTGGACACTGCCTTCCAATGTGAGCGGGGCGATCACAACGCGAACATCGGTTCCTTTTAGGGGACCGCGGGGCAAGTCCGACACCTTAAGCGCAATAATTTTTCTAAAATTCCACAAAGCTCCTAAAATTGTATATTCTGTGCATAATCCTTGTTTAGGTAGTTCTTAACAAAATATAATTTTTTCAGCGTTTCAAAAAATTGAATTCATTAAAAATTATTGGTTGCCAAAAAATGGAGAAAAATGACATTTTAAAAACGGTGCGGGTAAGAGCGACACCCCAAAGGGGCAAGAGCGACCCCCTTTTGAACTTTCTTTTTGTCCAATTTTTTCCATTTAAAATGTATTGTGTATGTGTGATAAAGTGCAATTATGTGTATATGAGTATGTGTGATGCAAACGCATGCTTTTTGTAGTTTCATCGCGTAGCAAGAGGAAGAACATTCGAATGCGTGGTGTTATGAATAAATAATGTTTAACGCATGGTTTATATTATGGTACGGATTTTCTTAAGTAATTCTTTCGAGCTTTATTGCCACTTGTATAGCAATTATAACGAAGAAGAGCTGTTCTGCAAGCAGATTATAAACGCTGTTACAAGGACTCATTCACTTAAAAGTGACGCACGCTTCGTAGTGAGCTATCCGGTTCGTGTTGTGATTTTTCGGAACACTGTTGATCAATAATCCGACGGTCAATGAAAATTTTTCATCAATATTATTCATATTAGATTATACTTTTCATTTCTTTTTGTAATATAACTATGAATCACGTTCAATTTAATTCTTATTTTTTGGTCGGCTTGAGATAATACTGAAAAATAAATGAAAAAAAAATAGTTTCCGTGTATATCAATTGTTAACATGACGTAATTATAGTATAATTGAACACAACAAATATACCGAGTCGTTTGTATCGAATCAAAAACGAACCCAATCATCTAAACACCGTGTCGGTCTTACCCCACCCAAAAACTGTCGGTCTTACCCCAACAGCGCACATTTTTGTTAAATGCTCAATTAACAGTATTGAAATACTCAAACATATCTTCAATACACACAAATAACGATATGAAGAGTAGAATAGAATGTGTGACACAAAAACTGGTTATTTTCAAAGCTTTTGTGTTATTAAAACCTTAAAATGTATCAACTAAAAATAACATCCAAAAGCGCATCAACTTTGCTTTCGCTTGTTTTGTTTATTTCGTTGACGTTTAATGAACCCATATGGCATCGATGTGTATCGAAATGCCTAAAATAATCGTACTAATAATATCCTGTCATTATTGTATGATTTAAAATTTGATATCTGGGAAAAGTCGTGGGGTGTCGGACTTACCCAGGGTGTCGGGCTTACCCCCAGTTCCCCTACTCGGTCTGTTAGAAGCTGTATTGTTTTCTTGTCTTCCCATAGTCGGACGTTTAGCAAGCGGTCCTTTAGAGAAATGGTTGGGTAGTGAGTCGCAATGCGAATTGAGGTGTTGGCCACTACGCTTATTGTCACACGACTTATTCCACTGCTGCTTATTCGGATGATGTATAGCTTATCCGTTTTGTCCGGGTTTTGAAACTCCAATTGTTAACACTTCGCCTGCGGTCGAGCTTGTCTCCCCCTCGAAGGCTTCACAACGAGTAGCCGACTGAACAACAAACTCAGTGTCGTAGTTGAACATTCGAGCCGTCCTCGCCAACTCCCTATTCAACATCCCTTTCAAAAGTTGGGATCTCACAAAACGGATTTGATCTTCCTCGCTATATTTACAGAGCCGAACTTGTGATACTAATCTTGCGCGGAAGACCACAGCCGACTCTCCACGGTTTTGCTTCATGGCAGTGAACTTGCCATGTTCAGCACTAACGTCTGTCATTGCTCGGAAATAATTTGAAATGTTTCCTACCATTCGTCTGTAGCAATCCGGGTCAGAAAGGCTAGGGCGTAGACCTGCGGCGCGGATTATCTCTTGGAGCTCATCCCCTAGCGCCAAGTACAACAACTGAGCCTGCTGGGCAGAGTTGGTAATGCCGTTTAAGGAGATCGCTATCTCGAACTTCTCCATATACCTTGTAAATGCTTCCCACATGCATGCTGTTTTCTCTGTCTTTGGAAATGGTGGAATGTTATCGAATCTAATGGGAGAGCTGGCCACAGGTACCCGATTAGCGGTTAGTTCTGTCCAATCTTGATCTGTTGAGAAAGGTCTTTGCTCCGTTATCTTTTCACGTACGATCTGCGTCAATTCGATCAGAGCTTTTTGCAAGATATCCAGTCTAGCACTCGTGTCATTAACATCTGGATTCGCTGTTCCCATACTATTAGCATTTCTCTGATCTGTACCGGTATTCAGAGACTCGGTTAGAACAGTGTTAACAGTGGTACCCAATTTTCCATTTTCTTTGTTCGTCGAGTCCGTAAAAGAATCCACTGAAGAGCGTACAATTTCAGTCTCCGCTGGGTACTCGTGATCTTCTTGGGACTTTTCTTCATCACTTGAATGGCTTTCTGCCGCTTCTTCACATGTAACGGAATAATTGGAAGAGTTATCGTCTTCGTCTCTGTCCTCGGTCGCAATTCTTAAGTATTTTCCAGTGTCTTCCATATTAATCCACTGCCGAGAAAATAGTAGAAAAAAATGATCAGAAGCGTCGTGAAGATTTTGCACTTAATCTTTCCAACAAGTGTCCCACTGTGCGGCAAAGATTTTGCTCATTCCATTGTGAGTCCCACACAATGGCAATGGTTTTACGCGGATGTCCCATCTCGCGATGTATATATAATACATACTAAATTCATATCGAGCGTCCCGCTATATCAAAATTTGTTAAAGTAGGGTGATGAGCCTATTTTCACCATACTAAGCAAGGAACCTCACTAATTCGGTAATTTCTTGCTATACAATCAATGAAATGCGTAAAAATTGACATCAACCGCTTTGCTTCGTTGTTGAGAACCAATATAAAAACACAAATGCGCTGAAAACAGTAAAATTCTCGTGTTTGAGCACAATGAAAACTCGAATCGAGTGCCCCTATTGTTGCGCTACCATTTGACTCAATGCGTTGAACAAAGATGGCAGACACTGCTCTAACCAACGGCTTCAAATGGGTAGGGTGATAATAAAAACATGGCGCAAATAGGCTCTCTATTATTCTATCCACTGGAGCGTCCCACTCCAAAGGCGAATGATTATTTATGTGGATATCCTATACCACTTCCGACAGCGTCCCACTTCATAGAGAATATTTCAATCCTTGATCAAGGATGGATTCATTTTACCACCAAGCGTCCCACTTGAGGTCACTCATGACAGCGTCCTACTTCGTACGGAATATTTCAATCCTTGATCAAGGATTGATTCATAACCTTGCCATCAAACATCCCATTTGAGGCGTAGGCGGTCGTCTCAAACCATTTATACGAGCTGTCCCATCTCGCAACAGGCTTTTGCTGAGAGTATTCGTCCGGTACTGCTTCCCATCTGAACCACCTTCCGGAAAGCATAAAAGTATTACACACAGATAACACAAAAAAAATGATTCCATATACGAAGCAGTTTTAAATTTAGATCGAAAACTATGCAAAAATGATAAAACATAATTACTGTTAAATCCCGAACCGAAGTATTTTTGGCGGATAAAATCATTTTCACTTGCGTACTCTTCGAGAAACAGTTTACCAAAATGGCGATTTTCACACTCCATGCGCACCGTAGATGGAAAAAAACTAATACCAAAATGGCGACTTGCACTTTCTTTAGCAGCACTAAGCTAAGTGCTTATTTTCGTAGTCCTTCATGTCCATCCCAGACAATTGATGTAGTTTCCGGTCAACCTTATAGTTGCGATGACGCAACATTCCTAGCAGGATCGCCATTGTGGAGTTTAGCCATTATGCCACATCAATTGTCTGGCAAAATGGGGAAAGGACACGGAGCTTTGCACCAAACACAATTTACCCATTCGACGGCACGTAGACAAAAGAGGCAGATTCTCTCCCTAGTTTTATTACGACAGCAGAAGCAGTGTTGGCAATCCTTCCAAACCTTTTTGTATTGTCAACGTCAGTTGATGGCTCGCCGAGGGGTGTACTGCAGCCCATGTATACCGAAACCATAGGGTGTATCCCACACAACCCACTCGAAAATAACCGAGTGGGTAATTACCCACTCGAAATTTTGAACCATTTCAAAAAAATTAGATGCGCAACGCATGTATCTCACACTACACACATTTGAAAACATCGATGTACCACAATTTCATTTGCATAAACGAACATAATTAATTGTGAATGTAATGTAAGCGTGTGCATTGCGAAAAGGAAAACAATCCTTACTAATGGACCCCTCACCCTATGCTTTCTACCCACTTGGGCGTACAATTCAGCGCCATTTACTCGTTGAATTTACGATTTTTTCACGAACTACTCGGTCTAGTCCCCGACGGTGGACTTAGTCTACTCCGACGGAGAGTTCTCCGGCGAGAGAAGTTCTCCCGAAACCGATCCAACCAGCCAGGTGTCAAGTTCAGTTCGGCGATTCCGGTGGAGCAGGGCGTCCGGTTCGCTGAGGCCCCGACGACCCGCGAATGGAGGTGTCTAGTCGCGGTCTACTCAGTCTAATCCCCGGCGGTGAATCTAGCTTACGCCGACGGAGAGTTCCCCGGCAAAGGGAGTTCTCCCGATACCGATTCTTCTTTGGTTTAAGCACTACAATTTCTTGAGTCCTTTGGCTCCCTCTCCTTCCATTTCGCTCTACTTTCCCGATGAGCCATTCAGCTCCCGCCCTCACTTGTTCGCGAACTACTCGGTCTAGTCCCCGACAATTCTGTACGCAGTTGAAACAGGATTCCCAAGCCTCAGATTCCCTTACTCCCTTAAACACGATTGAGAACTCGCATAATGCCAGCCGGATCACGTCAAGAGAGAACCAAAAAAATTAAAAAAAATCGAGCAAGAGAGAGCGACGATACGTACCGGAGTGTTGATGGAAGTTCTTTAAGGTATGACTATTTATTTCTGCACGAACCACACGCCCCATCGATGTGGTTTTTGGCTATAGCTCACAACAATGTAGCATATCTTCAAAGCGTGTCAAGATAACCCCCAAAATTCTTATTAATGATAACGTATACAACCGGGAACCCAAAACATATGAAACGCTTCCGAAAGAGGACATAAACGTTTTGGATTCCCTAACCGTTAGCGCAACTGAGAACTCACTCAATACCAGCCAGACTATTCCAAGAGGAAACAACCGATTGTTTCATATTATACCACACCATGTCACGTACCGGAGTGATGGTGGAAATTTTTCTAGGTATGACGATCGACTCTGATTTCCGACTGGCCCTTCAATATACATTTTGGAATACTTGGGTATCCAATCATTTGTAGTGATTTTACTAACATTATGTTTTATTTTGCAGAAACGTTCATCCACGAACCACAAGAACTACCAATGTAGTCTTTGGACATGACTCACTGCAAAATAACGTGAAGCAGACCCATGACATGCGAAATGACGGAAACGTATTCTGTCGGAAGTCAACAGTACACCGAACGCTGTCGAGAGAAAACTTCGACGTGTCGGATACCTTGACCGTAAGTGAGATTGAGAACTCGCTCAATGCCAGCCAAACTATGCCAAGAGGGAACAATCAGTTGTTTCAAATTCTACCGAGAGGGGCTGATGGCACACGCCGGAGCGACGGTGGAAGTTCCTCGAGGTATAACAATCGAAACTAATTGCAACCTAACCCTTCATTTTACATTTCAGAATACTTATTCAATCATTGATAGTATTTTTCGAACGCAATTTCTTTGTTTTTTTTATTTCGTTTATTCGACACGGCTCATAGCGGTAGCTTAACGGAGCCGTGGATCTTTTATGTGTTTACAAAATGTAAAAAATAAAAATAAAAACAAATTGTTTGTCCGTTGGATGTCGTGCGCGCAACTTTTTATTGCGAGCGGAGACCTTCTTTCGCGGCTCGTCTACTGCGTCATGGGTACCGTTTAATTCTCTCCTGTCCTCCGTATCAAGGTCATCATGGTTAAAAGTGCCTTGGTGCTCGCGACCAGATGTTCTTTCCTGCTTCTTGCACTTACGGGTGACCAATGTAAATCCGTCGTCATTCTTATTATCTTCATCACTGATGTTACTTACAGTTGTTTCAGGGGTGCTGGATGCTGCGTTGGCAGTTGTCAATATCGACTGAAGAGCTGCCACAAATTTGGCAACCGTTTGTGGTTCAGGTATTGGTATTGAAAATTCTTTTTTGGGTTGGTTTTCCGTGGATTCGTTGGCAATCGGTAGAGATACATTCTCCTCTGTATCTTCCGCGCAAGGTTGTCCGTGGTGTGCTGTCTGATTACAATACTTGCACGTAGGAGTTTGCCCCTCATGGGTGCATAACGTAGTTTGATGAATAGTAGCTTCGTGGATTTTAAGTTTTATAGTCAAGTGGGAGGGGATAGGTCTTTCGATCCGCATCCTCACCACAAGAACACCACTAGGTGTACCCGGGAAGAAATTTCTCCACGTATCACGTGTAACTGATTCTACTTCTCCGAATTGCGACATGTATTTTGCGATTAGATCAGGAGGGGTGCATGGTGATAGGTCATGTAATTTTACATCTACATAGTCTTTTTCTATATACACGGGAATCTTAATTCCAACTTTATCACTTTCAGCCACGTGCTTCAAGTTGTTCTGCAAAACGAAGCGTTAGGTTTGTTCTAACGTGTTGAATGATATGAGCACTACATTGCGAAGATGATGATACTGTAGATACATAACCTCCTTGAGCTTAAGCTACATCTTCATCTTCAGCAGGTATTTCACTTCACGAAAACTCAATCTTATTGAACAGAATTTAAAGTCAACAACCGCTGTGTTGGGTCGGAGCAGAGATTTTTCGTCAACATTACTCATGATGACAAGAATAAATTAAAAGTTTCCTTTGTTCTCGAGACAATGCACACTAGATCGAGAGGTTGCCAGTTTTTGTTCACTTGGTTCGATTGTACGTCTGAGTTGGGCAGAAGTAGAAAGTAGGCTGATTATAATTTCGGATTGTTTAGAAGGAAAGTATTACGGATAGAAAAGTGTGAAATATTTCTGAAGTTTTAATTAATTCAGATATTCAGAGCACTGTGAGTAAAATTTAAATGAATTCTTATTCGATTAATTAAAAATAAGGTATTTACAATAATACTTACCTGCAGCACCGTGATTCTAACCTAAAAATAGATAGAAGAAGCTGTTGAAGGTTCGGACAAAACAGCACCGCAGTGTAAGACTAGATCTGTAGTCCGGCAAGGGTGTGCAAGAGCAGGGTTAAACCACTTATTGCAAGTTTAGTCGGGTAGGAGACTGATGTTTGAAAATATTAATCGTGAAATATATTTACAGTTTGAGCTGCTACAGATATTTGGAAAAATTCGAACCGAACATCCACGTTTGTACGAACATGTTGATATAATAATATCCATATGTATTACCGAGAATTATTCAGTAAACGTGTTACATTTCAAACCGACAAAGACACAAAAAATTTTAGCCATGCGTGTGCCGCATGCATTGTGAAGATCAAACCGCCTAAAACTTCAAAAAAGTATAGTAACTTTTGAAAATCTACTATCTATTGCATGCATTACAAATCTAGAAGCTCTAGGAACCATATCATAGATGTTAGGAAAACTGAAATTGGTTGACAAACGGCTGAGATACGATTGATTGAACGGAAAAGTTCATTTTGTCTGTACTGACTTTCAATTACCTTTTGCCTTTCTCATATAGAAAGGCAATCACTCTGAAAAACGTCAACCTAATCCCTGCCCGGAGGGCCGAGTGTCATATCCCATTCGACTCAGTTCGTCGAGATCGGAAAAAGTCTGTATGTGTGTGTGTATGTATGTATGTGTGTGTATGTGTGTGTATGTGTGTGTGTGTGTATGTGTGTGTATGTGTGTGTGTGTGTGTGTGTATGTATGTGCGTATGTGTCAAATAATGTCACTCATTTTTCTCCGAGATGGCTGGACCGATTTGCCCAAACTTAGTCTCAAATGAAAGGTGCAACCTTCCCATCGGCTGTTATTGAATTTTGGATCGATCGGAATTCTGGTGCGGCCACACAGAAATTTCTCATATTAACTATAGGAAAAATTAAATATAGAATTTTTATTTTTGATGCTAAATGTGTTCAAGGTGCATGAAACGTCGAGATTTGATGCAAATTCGAAAAAAAATTTGACGACGATTCACTTTTTTGGATTTTGGCACATTTTTGCCTTTCTCATATAGAAAGGTTATGCAATTACATTCAGGATGGTAGCTTGGGCGAGCACCCGCTGCATGCAATGCAACATGCATATCAGCGGGGGAAGTCTACTACCACCCTGTAACACAATGTTGTCTACAACATTGAAAAGGCTTTTTCACAAAAGCAATCAAGTTTAGGAGTTTTTCTCGATATTGAAGGCGCTTTTGACAATGTGTCTTTCGAATCCATTTTGGAAGCAGCACGAGATCATGGAGTACCTTCATATATCACGAACTGGATACACGCAATGCTTAGCAACCGACATCTGTACTCATCGTTAGGACAAGTAGAGATGAGGAAACTGAGTGTCTGCAGATGTCCTCAAGGTGGTGTGCTGTCACCACTTCTATGAAACCTTGTCGCCGATAGCTTGTTGAGAAAACTAAATGAGCTTGGGTTTCCGACGTATGGTTTCGCCGATGATTATCATATAATGATCACCGGTATTTGCATTAACATACTTTTTTATTTGATGCAACAAGCCTTATGTGTTGTTGAGCGGTGGTGTCTTCATGTTGGACTATCAGTTAATCCAAATAAAACCTCAATGGTGCTTTTCACGCAACGAAGGATTACAACCGGAGCTCGTCCATTGCAGTTTTTTGACTCCGAAATTATTGTCGAAGATCAAGTTAAGTACGTTGGAGTAATTCTCGACTCAAAACTTAATTGGACAGCTCACATCGATTTCAGGATCAAGAAAGCTTGCATGGCCTTTGGCCAATGTAGACGGGCTTTCGGCAAATCTTGGGGACTCAAACCCAAGTACATTCAGTGGATCTACACAACAATTGTTAGACCAATACTGGCATACGGGAGCCTTGTTTGGTGGCAGAAGGGAGAAGTCATGACAATCCAATCAAAGCTAAACCATCTTCAGAGGATGGTCTTGATGGCGATGACTGGTGAGTTCTCGACAACACCTACTGCTGCTCTCGAGGCACTCTTTAACATAAAACCACTACACGTGTTTCTGAAACAAGAATCACTTTCTTGTGCATACCGTCTTAAGATTACTGGGCTCTGGAACAGTAACCCAATAGATCGTGTAACTAGCCACACCAGACTGTGGCCCCAAATGGTTACTTGGGATGAATATACAGTTGCTCCCAGTGACCTTACACTCACATGTAGTTTTTCTTCTAAAACTTTCAATGTGAGAATTCCTCTTCGTGAGGAATGGCTGTCTGGCTGGATGGAGCGACAACTTGAAGAATACGTAGTTTGTTATACGGACGGTTCTTTGTTGGAGGACCGAGCCGGTGCTGGTGTCTATTGTCATGAGATGAGATTAAACCAATCTCATTCGCTTGGTAGATACTGTACCGTATTCCAAGCAGAAATCTTTGCGATTCTGTGTGGCGTACAATCCGCACTTCAACAGGGAATTTGCGGTAAAAGAATCTATTTTTGCTCTGACAGTCAGGCTGCCCTGAAAGCACTTAGTTCGGCAGATTCGAGATCGAAATTAGTAATCGCATGTCGAACTCAAATCGAAGAACTTAGCATTTTAAATGCTATCTACCTTCTATGGGTACCCGGTCATTTCGGTATTACTGGAAATGAATGGGCGGACGAATTGACTAGAGCTGGCGCTGCGACTGATTTCGTTGGTCCAGAACCAGTTCTACCACTGTCAATAAGTTGGATAAAGCACAAGATTCGCTCTTGGGCTGCATTCGAACATGCCAACCATTGGTGTAGCTTGCAAACTTACGTTCAAACAAAGGCTTTTCTGCCGGATGTGAGTCCGAAAATGTCAAGAAATTTGTTGCATTTTTCCAAGCACAACTGCAGTATTCTGGTCAGGGCACTGACTGGACATTGCAAACTCAATTATCACATGGCTACTATTCAGCGTGCTGAGTATTATTCATGTGATCTTTGTGAATCCGATTACGGAACATCATATCATTTGATATGCAATTGCCCTGTATTAATGCAATTGCGCATCCGGATTTTTGGTTCTCCATACATAGATGAACCTATGTACAGAGAGCTGAAATTTAAGGATATGCTTTTGTTCCTAACCCAGTGTGGTAAAGAGCTATAGTTTTTTAGCCGTATTTGAATGACAATATCTCTTCGGGGGTGTTGTCGTTCTGTTATCTCAATATCCCCTCGGGGGTGTTGATATATCCGCTCACTGTTTGAGTAGAGGTTGTAAATCCCTCCGGGGGTTGGAAGTTTTATTTCTGCTGTTGTAGCACCTGCAGTTCGTTCAGCATCACTCCGGGGGTGCAGAATGCTCTGTTTTAATTGTTCTGTGTCGTTGTTTTCCTTACCCCTAACCTTACCACTTCCCCAATCCTTCCCATCAGGAAAATGATGAAAAGACGATTCTTGGCAAGGCACAAATCTCCGATCAACATGGGGAACGTGCCATTTGAGCCAGACGCTACTGATTCCTGATGCGTTCCCATTTTTTGACCCCCTTGGTATTCCGAGTATTAACTTGCCCAAAATTTTGTAGTTATTTTAGCAAGACGAAAATAAAAGCATATATGATCATAATTTGTACCCTCTTCTATTTATATAGGGTGACCATACGTCCTGGTTTCCCAGGACATGTCCTGGTTTTACATTGACTGTCCTGGTGTCCTGGGAAGTCGAGGGAAATGCTTGATTTGTCCTGGTTTTTCTCCTTTAAGCCTAATATATTTCTTTTTATTCAGTCTTCACTTTTCACTATGCTCCAGATCGCAGTTACGACCGATCGTAATCATAACTGCAACGTCTAGTCAATCTTTCATCTGAAAAGACCCATCGGCGTTTTGGTGCTTCTGCTTCTACTTGAGTTCTCTTGCTAGTGGCTTTTTTTCGTCTTACTGGAAATCCATTCCATGAAAAGAAAAATAGCAACTATCGTGGAATAATGTCATTTAGCGCCTCTCGAGCTGGGGATCATGGAATTACTACAGGGTCGATACCAGTACCTAATCAGTCGCTCTGCTTGTTAACAGTGCAGTGAATCAAACGAACGTTTCTACCTAAAGTCTGCTGCCTTTATGTACCGTGCCAGTACTATAAAGAAGCAAAGCAATCGAATAATAAAATTCGTCCCAAGCCAGTGTGAACAATAAAGCAGCGTTACTTTCATCGGTGCGATATCGATAATTCATTTCAAGATATTTGAAACTCAAAATTCAAAAAACAGCAAAATTCAACAGCAAATTTGCAAATGCAGTTTAGATTAACGGAAGTCGTCGTTATACAAGCCCACCACACTCGTTACTGGTAACGTTTAAAATGTTGTCAACAACGGAAAGCTACGCTATGGAAGACAACATGCAATACGTCGTTGAGTATGATCGTGTGCACGATCTACACCTGGGTACTACTAATAAACTTTTTACAACCATCATGTCGGAATACGTAACGGTGGAATCCTTAAGGTTTGAAACCTGGAGAAAATTTGTATAGGTATTACCAACGGTGTTTGTTTCGTGAGAATGCGAGTGACGAAACCTATTCCTTCATATCTGAACTTTAAATTCAAAGCAAAATGCGTGACCAAATCTCAAATCACGTTGTGCACGTATGAAGGACAACGTAGGACCCTGCGTGCCCTACGTTGTTACACAAGAAGACACACTACGATTGCAACCATTTACACAAACCTCTAACGAAGCAATATCAACTGCAAGCATACCCATTACACAGCCTTTCATCAACATCAACTAAATCACAAACCACCGGAGTTGCAGCTCAGGCACCAACGAATACTGGAACAACAGAACCTACGCACAGCGTGTCCGATCATTGTGATACGCCTACTACTTCCCAATCAACTGCTAGCACCACCGATAATAAAGTAAATAACAAAGAATACGGATACGCGATCGTGACCCGTAGGCCCAACAAACAACTCAAACCAGGTAATCGTGAAAGCCCATACAACATTAACAGCGAGGATAGCATGAAAGATAACGATAAACCGAGAGAATGCGGACTAAATGATGCAAGCGACAAGAGGCAATGAAGTAAATAGAACTTCAACAAGAAATAAGATCTTTACGCAAAGTAACAAATCGCGTACAAAAGATTCGATGGATATCCAATAAAATTTGATTTATTTATTTTTATTTACACATCGATAATATTAAAAGATCCACGGATCAGGTAATGCATTAAGGCGCGTCAAATAAATGAAATAGCTAATGGACGATTAATATGCCTTCACGCCTGGACGCTGAACAACGACTAACTGCCGAGTCTAGCATCCTACATAACAGGGAGTATGGAATGTCGCGCTCAAACCAGTGCTGCGAAATTTCAAAATCGGTTACTTATTTCTGCTTGTATTTAACGAATTCAGATTCACCGCCTCCCTCATTCATTAACTCCCCAACTGACTGAAACTTCATGCAGAATGGAATGATTGAGTGCAGAGGAAATATGAATTCCTCTACCAACCGAAGCATTTATTTATTTTTATGTGGATAGTTTGAAGGCAGAAGCTGGCATCTTCTACATTTTCGAGCATAAGTGAACTGCATAATCTATATCTGGTGCATTTTTGCTCAATAATCCCTCTCATAGGTAGAATGGAAACAAAATTCAACAAACCGAACGTGTCCGAACCTGAATGCGCTGTCTCGGGAAAACGAATGACGAGGGAAACGAACCAAACATTTCTTTCATCGTGACGGGCATGAATTGAATTTTGTTTCCTTTCAAGTTCTCGCAGGGATACCAATTTTTTCAAGCTCGGGCTCAAACTGATATTATTTACACAAAGCTATCCGCCATTTTTCATATAATAATCTTCAAACGGAGAAATTTTTGGTAACAACGGTAGGTTTTGCAGCTGTCAAGTCGAGAGATAATTGTTGTCATTGGAGATTGCCAGGCATAGCGCAGGGAAGCTACTTGGGATCGCTGATGTTTCTAATTTACGTCAATGTCGTGTTTTTAGTACTGAAAACTCCTCGCCGGTCCTGCACAGACCATCTCAGCATGAAACGTTTGTTGATGGTGGTGTAGCAAGAACTGCCTTTGTGTAAATCCGAAAAAGTTCTTGGTGATCGAAATCCGATGAAAGACTTTCTGGTAGAGCTCTTCCTCCCAGACTCCCAGAACTATTTTACTGTCGAAGCTCTGCTTGCCAGACCCCAAAACTGTATAATTGCCGAAAACATGTGGAAAATGCAATATCGATTGAAAGGTAACGGGGGGAAGCAGTACCCTTTCGACTGTCCTGGTTTTTTAGTCATCTGAAATGGTCACCCTAATTTATATCTTCTAAGAACACAATAAGCAAGTGGAAGTTTATTTACATCTTTACTGCTTTGCTGGTTTCCATCTGCTGATGCCAGCATGCTGACAACCAGCGTTCTACCAGCATAATGTAAACGCTTGTCAGCTGCTGGAGGTTACCAGCATTAACATTTTTGACGTTTCTGAATTTCAAGCTGGCAAATGATGCCGGTAGACAAATTCAAGATGGCGAAAAAGAAAATAAATGTTATTTTCGCTCGTTTTTCTTTGATTAACTACCCAAATGCTGTTTATTTGTTGTTTATTTGATTACGAGTCCGCTAACTATGAAAGCTTGAGCCAAAAAAATAATGCTATAAACTGGCAAATGATTTTAAGGAATGAAGAAAATGCTGAAGCTGCCGTAGACATCTTCTACAAAATATAATTTGAAGTCATTCACGAAGATATACCATTGAAAAGAAGAAGGCGTCACTATAACTCAAAACATCCCATCTGGTTTAATAGAGAAATAAAAAATTTAAAAAATCGTAAGCAAAAAGCACGCAAAATCTACAAAAAAATTAACAGCGAAGACAACTTAACTAACTATTTAAATCTATCGATCAAATGAACCTTGCCATTGATATCGCGTTTGAAGAGTACAATGCAAGAACAGAACGCAATAAAAAAACATGCCCAAAAACTTCTTTAATTACGTAAAAACTAATATAAAATCGAATTGTTTCCCAACAGAAATGCATCTTGACTTAATCTAAAATTTGCAATCTTTTTGTAACATTCTTCCAAGAAGTTTACACGACATTTTCGGAAAAGGATCGAGAACGTGAATTCTTTTCATTTCTCCCCGAGCTTTCAAGAGATATCAACATTAAACAGGTAAAAGTACATAGAATCATGGATGCTTTAAAAAACTTGGATTTTTCTAAAAGCCCTCGATATAATGGCGTTCCACCGGTATTTTTAAAAACTCTTAAAACCGCTCTTTTATTTTGGCTTTTTAACATGTCCCTAGAATCAAGGTTGTTTTCCTAAAACATGGAAAAGCTCTTTCCTAGATCCAATGTTTAAAAATTGTAAAAAATCCGATGTGCGTAATTATCGTGGAATAGCTATCATCTCGTGCATTCCCAAGATTTTCAAATTTATTTCACCCAATCAAGAACAGAATTACCCATATGCAGCATGGGTTTTTCAAAGGGCGTTCTACAAGAACAAATCTACTCGAGTGCATTAATTACACATTAACAGCGAAAACCACGTAGAAGCTCTTTATATATCGTCGCTGTTGTGCTATCTTATGACAAACGCCATTTTGGGGAAAATGAGTTAGATATGCCGCATTGCCTGTCTAAAAAATCTCTATGATCGGATGTAACGGTTATTTCAAAATCCTATTATTACCCTATCTTATATATTTTTGATAACATATTTGGCAACCCTGTAACAAAAAGGGATTCGTACGCCTTTCGTCGCGAAATTAACACGCAATAATCAAACCAAAATAAACACGTTTCTTTTCTCCAATTAATTTACAGTCCATTAAACGAATTCCATTCCGAAACCGTACATAATTTGGTCCTTCGAACTACGGATATGGAATAACGCGAAAAATCGATCGTTTTCGTCGGTAATTTCGATGCCGGTAAACACCCGTCGCAGCTCGAAAATTCCCATACTTCCTTCCTTCAGTGAGGCAGCAGAAAGTGGCGAAGGCCGAGGCAGAGCGACGAAAGAAAATGGCGGAAGAGCTACAAGCACTTCAACGACGGTGCGAATTCACTAAGGCGACGATCGCACGCATCAAAACAAACCTCATCAAAGCAGATGATGAGCAGATTCCTGTCGACGAATATGTGCTGGATACTTTTCTACGTACGATTGATGCTGCGTACCTCGACATGAACGATTGCCAAGCAAAGTTGTTTGCTGCTACGCCACACAAGCAGGAGGAAGAAGAACAGGAGTATTTTGAGTTCGAACAATTGTACACGGAAGTGCGAGCGGAAGTATGCAGGCAGTTGGATAGACACAAAAAACAGGAGCTACAGGTGCATTCCGGTCTACAGCTGGTATCCAATGCGCCACAGATTCGAGTACAACAGTCCGTGTTACCACATACACCGCTACCAATGTTCGACGGGAAACCAGAGCATTGGTTCAAATTTAAGTCGATGTTTCTAGATATCGTGAAGAAGTGTCCGTCCGAGGATGCTGCTACAAGGTTATACCACTTGGATAAGTGTCTAATCGGAGAAGCGGCCGGTGCGATTAACCAGCAGTTTATCAACGCAAGCAATTTTGACGGCGCATGGAACTTTCTCCAGCAACGATACGAAGATAAACGGAAAATCGTAGACATTCATGCATCTCGGTTGCTTCAGCTCAAACCGATGACTCAAGAAAGTGGTAAGCAGTTGGGAGAACTAATCGAAGAATGCGTAAGGCATGTCGATTCGCTCAGATACTACGGGTACGATGTACTAGGCCTCTCAGACATTCTGTTGGTAAATGTGATAGCCTCTCGACTCGATTTCGAAACAAAAAAGATGTGGGAAGCTACAAACAAGCACGGTGTGATTCCCACATACGCTGATACGATTTCCTTCCTGGAAAAACACACTCAAGTTCTCGAACGGGTAGAGGCCAGTCAGCAGAAGGTTAAACAAAAACCTAGTGCGCCAGTGCACGCGCAGAAGTTACAGACAAAATCTACGACGCTTACGGTGACAAGCGAAACAAAATGCGTGTTCTGCGAGAAGGCGCACTTCAACCATCAGTGTGAAGAGATTCTCAAACTTTCTGCTACCGACAGAAACGCCAAAGCCAAATAAGCTGGCGTATGTTACAATTGTCTGAGAAAAGGGCACATGACAGCAAAATGTTCATCAAAGCACTCTTGTTGTGACTGCAACAAACGACATCACACGGTTCTACACATTGACATCCCGAAACCGAGTGATGATACATGCAAAACTACTGATGTTCACTCTACCGAAACCGGCAAAGCTTCGACAAATATTACCAACTTATTAACCCTTAACTGCGTCACAAGTACTAACGAACAAGAAGCAGTGCTGCTATCAACAGCGATCGTGAACATACTCGATGTACATGGACAGAGCAAGCTGTGCCGTGTTTTACTTGATTCCGGATCGCAGCTGCACCTGATTACTGAGGCAATGGCTAGTCTCCTTGGTATTAGTCGAAATCGATGTTCCACCAGTGTCGTCGGTATCAACGGCAAGGAAACGCCTGTCAAACACATGTTAGCTGTTCAGTTTGGCTCACGTATCAACCAGGCCCGTAGCCAGGATTTTGTTTCGGGAGGGGCTTGAAAATTATTGCATAAATGTATAAATTCTGATGACTTGAGATAGTCACAGTAAACTGAATGTAATTATGAAATGTTCTTAGTGAAAACAATTCCATAACTAAGACAATAGACACTAAAAACCCTAAAAATATGTTGTCTGTTACAAGAAAAGCTATAGTGCATCGACGAATTAAATTTGATTATTATTAGTTTATAAGTTAGAAATTTCTCTCAAGATTCATCAAGAGATCAAAGTATTTAGGGCTGATTGAAAATGCTACGCATTCTAGACTACAAGGTGTAGAAGACGCTAAATTGGAATGAGTACAAAAATATCCAAAAACCCGCCTAACGAAACTTTACACGCATTTGCTAAACAGGAGAACGAAACCAACGTCAAGGTTATCTCCATGGATAGGAATATATCAGTGTGAAATCCAAGTTTATCGTTGCAAAGAATGTCCGAACAAAGTGAACTTCAACTCCTATTTTCATGATCAGGCTACTATTACTAGTTCTGTGACTTCATCCGAAGTATGCGTTAACTCAACTTTATGAAATTTCTGTTTAAATGATACTGATCATGTCGTAATTATAATCCTGAGAAAAACACATGTTTTTTCATTTGACTCTCGTGGGGAATGGGTTAAACGCTATCTTCGACAATATTATCAGGCAACTGAGAATAACTATCTATTTATTTATTTAAGTAGATTCTTTTTAGATACTTTCATATCATTGGACTTACGAATTAAAAATATCGTAGACTGATTTTCCTAGATCCCTGAAACTATAGTAAAAGTCAAAATGTAAAGTGAGTGCAAAAAACTACTGATTCCACTACAATGCAAGAATAAGATCATTAGCTCATTGACGTTCAGAATTTTGCAAAACCGTTGGAACTTGAGAAGATTACCTAGATTAAGTAAATATTATATTTGAACATTTGAAGGTATTATTTCGGATTTCATGGGTTTTTGGACAATGTAAAATATATATTTCAATGATTTAATCTACTAATGAAAACTACCCAGAATTTAATCTACTGAGCGAAACTGCTCAGAACTTGTTCACTAATCGAAAGAAAATTACTTAGCACTGATTCTGAATGCTTCTAATTTACGTAAAATTAGGTAAATATATCACCACCAAAATAACTAGAAACTATAAACACAGGTGAGCTTAATAATTTCAGCATCACTTGCTTCCGACACATGGAAGAGAACACATCGCACTTACATCTAATTTTCAAAAGAGGCTTTCTTTTAGAGTTGTCTGTTTTCAAATCACAGCAAATTATCCGTTTCCTGTGAAACTTTTGCAAAACTTTATGTCAATTCGTCAATTTTGCCTTTATGTTTGCGAATGTCTGATTTGTTCCTTGCTTCTCGCTCTCAATAATTATACTTCCGAATGGATTCCATTTCTCCCAAATATGACATTAATCTGCGAGTAAGCGATATCCGATCTTGTAGCGGAACATTGATGTTCTCATCGTCCATATATAGGACAGGCCCGTAGCCAGGAGTTTATTTCGGGAGGGGCTTAAAAATTATTGAATAAAGCTTTTTTTATTTCGATTATAGAGGTTTTAACCTTATGGTTATTCGCCTCTTTTTGGGTTAGAAAGTTTCTTTAGAAAAATTTCTAACCCTATATGTGCGGGATTGATGAACGATTCATATTGTCACTAGAAACTAAACGAAATTTTGAAAAGTTCTTAATGAAAACAAAGCCAAATCTAAGACAATCCATGTTCTTTGTCACAAGAAAGGCTGTAGTACATCAACGAATTATTGATGTTTAATTTGATTTTTATTATTTATTTTTATTTACAAGTAACAATTTACTCTCGTTGCAACAATGGATATTCTAGATTTCTTAGTATTTATGCCCTAACCGAATATGACAATCCTTGACGGTGCTGGAAAACGCAAGGTGTTCTAAGCTACACGTTTAAAAGGTGTAGAAGACGCTAAATTGAAATGAGTAGAAAAATATCCATAAAATGTTCGATCGAAGAGAATGTCAAAATTTGCACAAAATCTTCTGATTTAGCAAACGAATTGTAGATGGTTCAACTTCTATTTTCCTGATCTGGCGTCCTGTAACTATTACCAGTTCTAATACATCATGCTAACATAATTTTTTGGCATACCCCAGTTAGGAAGGAGGATCTTTGGTGATCAATAGGATCAAAATATATGGATCATTCCACGTCTGATTTACAATCAAAATTGGAATTCCTTCCTATTTTTTTTCTTGCATTCATTAGCTAAAAATAATTGACACGTATTTTTTATGTTGGCTGGATATGATTTTTTTTCAAGTTATTAGTTTTTGAACTTTTGAAGTTTATAACATTGATCATTTTTCAATCACTTATAACTCGGAAAAGATTCGATATATGGAAAAAATATTAAATAAAAAAGTTGTGTACTCAATGAGCTTACTGAAAAAAATTGCAATTTCTTTTTGTTATATAACTTATGAAATTTGCTATTGTTTGAAACAAATTGAATTTTTTAAAGTTAGCCCAATTTTTTTACTTATTATTTTCTTTAAATATTAAGAATCATGTTAAAATAATTGTGCAAAAATTTGGGAGTGGATATCAAAATACTTTGCGAGATATTACAATTATAAACTTAAAACAAGGCAATTTTACACCAAACGCCTAGTGATAGACCTATTGTAATTGAAATATCTCGTAAAATACTTCGAATTTCTTTCTGAAATTTGTACACAATCTTCTCGATATAATTATAAATTATTTGAAGCTAAAAAGATTTTTTTGGCTCTACTCTGGAAAAAAAGTATTTGTTATTAATATTTGCATAATACATAAATTATTTAACAGAAACAAATATTACTAAAAAAATCCGCCGAGATCTTCCGAAAACGCAGCTTTTATTATTTAATGAATTTTTCCACAAATCTAATAGTTTCTCAGTTATCAGGGAATGAAAAATGTCCAATTCTACTAAACTTATAAAACTTTAAAGAATCACTATATTATTAAAAGTCGATATTTGTATGTATATGACTCCCAAACGGCTTAACCAATTGCCGTAAAAATTTATGCATAGTAGGAATTTGTTATGGAGCGTGTTTGTGGGGTATTGGTGGGGATTATCTGCCTACAAGATGGTGCTTCGGAACATGTTGTGTTTTCCTCCTATTTCGTTGAAAGTCGCACCAACGCGCGATGGGTACTAGCTAGTATTTTATAAAGTTCAAAAACTCATAACTTGAAAAAAAAAAATCAAATTCAGCCAAAGTAAAAAAAATCGTGTCTATAATTTTCAGCTAAAGAATGCAAAAAATTTGGAGGGAACTAAAATTATAGTTGTAAATCGTGGAATGACTCGCATTCTGCAAATTTAAGACTTTTTTGGGGGTATTCTAATGCTAAAAGAAATTTTTTTTAAAGTCCTCCGAAATCAAATTTATTTTGATTACATAACTATATTAAGAAGATTATGTGAAAATTTCAGAATGCAACTCGAAGTGTTTTACGAGATATTTCAGTTATAACAGGCCTTTCACTGGGCGTTTAGTGTAAAATTGCCTTGTTTTATGTTTATAATTGTAATATCTCGCAAGGAATTCCACTGCCAAATTTTTACACAATCTTTTTAACATGATTTTAATACTTAAAGAAAATAATAAATAAAAAATTTGGTCCAACCTTAAAAAAATTCAATTTGTTTCAAGTAATTGCAAATTTCATAAGTCATATATCAAAAAAAAAGCTTATTTGAAAACGCAACTTTTTTATTTAATATTTTTTTCCATATATCGAGTCGATTCCGAGTTATCAGTGATTAAAAAATGCTCAATTTTATAAACTTCAAAAGTTCAAAAGCGAACAAAAACTTGAAAAAAAAATATAATATTTAGCCAAGCCAAAAAATATGTGTCAATTATTTTTAGCTAAAGAATGTAAGAAAACATTTTGGAAGGAATTGAAATTTTGGTTGTAAAACTGACGTGGAATGACTTATGTATTTCAATGATTTAATCAACTAAAGGTAACTGCCCGGAATTTAATCTATTCAAGAAAATTGTCCACAAATCGAATGAAAATCACTTAACACTGTTACAACTACCATCTAATTTACGTAAAATTTTACTAAATGCTTCATTGCTGACAACATAACTAGAAACTATAAATGTGAAACAATAATCCCACCTTATTGACTTATAGACTCAACTAGTTACAACATTTTAGTCGCTCTCCGTGATAACCTACTGATGTCTGATCAATCTATCGACACGTCGTTTTCAAACTTACATAGGCATTAATTAGAATCCATCGAAAGCGACTAAAATGCTGCTGGTGGTTGCAACATTTAGTTTATTATGGTTGATTGACTAATATGTGGTTTAGCATCAATTGATCAATTGACATCCGAAGTAAAAATAAGTGTAAAATCACGCCAGTTAGTCCTACCGCTACTGTGTACGTTTCGGCACATCAACAAAATTAATAATATACGATTCGTGGGTTGATGAACACCTCAGGAAAACCGCTGGTTTACCACTTTTTGGCTTGTTTACTTTTTCACGTTTTTCTTGCTTAATGTTCGATTAAAATGATGAGAAAATAAAAAAAAACTGTCGTCTCGGCTACAACTATGTCATCAGCTAATTGAATTGTTTTTGTTTAGCACGCTTGAGTTAGATGCCTGACGTTTATGTTAAGCGTACAGTGCTCTAATCTATTACAGAAATCCAATTTGCGTATGCTTTAACTAACTTTCTTTATTCAGGCCAATATCTAGCATAAAATGAGTTATGTTAGATGCCTTCACTAGCGATAAATGTTAATTTTGGGACAGTTTTTGTACTCAGTTTTCTATGAAACTTCTAAATTTTTATTGTATAATTCGTTTATTTGAGTCGGTTCAATGCATTAGCTAAATGAAGCCTTGAGTCTTTAATAAAACGCTAATGGTTGTCCAACAGATCTCGTGCGATTGACCTGTTTACTGACTGAGAAATATTTTTCATAACCAACCGTCTTGGTGGTCGTTCATATCTATCTTGTACACTTCCGTATTATTATCGTGGTAACTGCCATGTCCATGTTCGCGAATATCTGATTTCATTTTTGTTTTGTCCCCTTACGGACCACTAGTGTCGACTTCCTCAATGATGATGCTGACTGTTAATTTTGAGATACTAGACGCCGTTTTTGCCGTCAATATTATATGAACAGCAGCCACAAATTTGGCAATTGTTTGTTTTTCAGGTAATCGTATTGGAGACTATGGATGTGCAAAGATGTAACGTGTATAATGATACTATCGCATTGCGTTTTGTACGTGCAGGGTCAGCTAGGACGAAATCCTAGCTGACCCAGCCCGTCTAATTCCTAG